>NW_026907807.1:0-260999 GCF_033807575.1 Cydia pomonella | reverse complement strand
TAGCTTACAGATACCATAGTTAAAAATACAGCGAATTTCAATGTTTCATTAAAAAGTTGTATGTGTTCTATTTCGTTTTATAAGCGGGAGCTATACACCATGTTTTTATTGAATTCCGTCAACTCCGGGGTATGAGTAAGTACGTTTAAGGAACTAAATGACATAGGTAGTTAATTTAAAAAAAATTTATAATATAATTTTTTTTTTATAAAAAGTAATTAAATGTTGCATATAGCCTTGTTGTAACACGGGCATTACATTTAATTCCACTAAACCATTGAAAACTATGACATATCAATGTCATTTCGAAATCAATCGTCCGAGATAGTATTTACGTTTAGTAGCAAATGTACACACTTGTACTAAACAATAATCAATATGTAAACAGGCCCTAAGGCAAATGTATACGCTCGTGAGGGCCTTATAAGATAAAAATATTGATTATCTCCGAAATGGAGTTAATTAGAATACCGGTGTCTTTGAGAAAGTCACTTAATTTAAGCTCAAGAATGCACCCTTTGAAATTAACGGAAATAAAAAAAACACGGTGTATAATATACCTATACCTATACGATATACTTCATGTGACTCATGTCATTGTATGTGCAAAGTTTCATTACAATCCAACTCGTAGTTTTAAAATGAGAACGAAACTTCGTTTGTATGGGAATAGTACAGTCATTATATCCAAAAACCGACCCTACCCGTGAATAGGGCTGCCATCCGTCCGGGTTTTCTCGGATTTGTCCTAGTTTGGAGGCCGTCCGGGGGGGTGTCAAGAAGTGTCCGGGGAAAAATGCGATTTACGCCAAATGTCCGGGTTTTTTTGAATCTTTGTCCGGGTTTGGTGAAATTCGAGATGGCAGCCCTACCCGTGAATAATCAGTTCTTGGTTTTTTTTTTCGTAGGTCCCTTGGGGGGGGGGGGGTCACTGGGAGTGTAAATTCAAAAAGTAGACTGAATCAGGCTCCTGTGTATATTCAAAACGGTTTTCCTTGAATAACTCGGCCATTTATGATTTTACAGTAAAACCGTGAGGACAAAAATTGTAGGAAATTTGATTTTCTACAAGTTTGGTCCTTACAATTTTTCTTCTAGGATCGATATTTTGGTAATTAAACCTGAAAAACGCGACAAATTCAAAATCTTATCGTTATCTCCTATGTTCCACGTTTTCCTATGTTCTATGTTCACGTCCCCGAGGGACCTACGCAAAAAAAAATCAAGAACGTATTATTCACGGGTAGGGTCGGTTTTTTGGATATAATGACTGTACTAGAAGGTGAAATTCAGCCGAGCTTGCTGCGGACAGTGCGGACTCTTAAGCCTTGTAGTGAAGTATGACCCTCTTTCGCGTAAACGGAGACTCATATAGGTGAATTGTAACTAAATTTAAGCACTGTAATTAGTAGAGATGCTTCGAATATTCGGCCACTGTTCCGTATTCAACGCATTTGGCCACTTTGCCGAATATGCGGTATTCAGTCCGAATGTTGCCTATTATTCAGCCGAATATAGAATATATCCATTAACCTACCGAAAAGGAAAAAATCAAACTATAAAAATATCCGTAAACCACTTGATTTGATATTTAAATTGTATTCCTGGGAAGTTGTTAAATACGAAGATCTTTTTTAAGCATTTTTTTGTTTAACAAATAATTTTATTTAAGTATATCATGGCTTAGATTTGATTGACTCTAACTACATTCACTAGTTCTGAGCAGCAAAAATTAAATCTTAGCAAACGTTTTGCTTTGTTAGCGAACTATTTTCATAAATAAATTTTACTCGAAATGTAGACATGTTATGCCAAATATCGTCGTTTCGGCCGACCGCAGCAAGAGGTCGAATATTCGGTATTCGGCCAAAACCACTATTCGTGGCATCTCTAGTAGGGTAAACCGTCTATTACTGGCCACCCTCCAATTACTGGCCACCTTATACTAAAAGGGATTCTGTTTAATACCTACCTATACCTAGTTGGTTACTAAGTTCTGTTACTCGATTTGCAACCTCTTTATTTCCGTTAAAACAAATGCTACCGAAAAAATAAAAATGACAATGTGGTGGATTTGTGAGCTATAATTATATACCCACATAACGCTTATCTCGTCGTATCTATAATGAATTGGGTCCTAAAGAGAATCGTATCGCAGTAATTGCGTTGCACAAATGTGGGCACCCGCCAAACATCATTATGAAGTTGCTTGAAAACCTAAAAATTAACAAAGAATTTGTTTATCGCACAATTAATAGATACAATAGTACTCAGAGCTTCGATGACCGCAAGAGGTCTGGAAGACCCAGCTCTAATAAAGGCAGTGAATGTGAGAATTGCAAGAAACCCCGTCCGGAAGCAAAAGTTGTTGGCAATACAGATGTCTGTGAAGAGAAGCTCCCTAAAAAAGTTATTAATGAAGACCTTGGACTACACGCTTACCGCTTAATGGACGATTAAAGACTATGAGGCTAGAGAGAAGCGTGCTATTGAAGCGGTACGCACAAAATGGTAAGGTCCGACCGAGATCTCGGTCTCGGTCTCGGCATTCTCGGCCAAAAATCGGGCCGAGATCTCGGTCTCGGCTCTCGGCCAAAATGGGCCGAGATTCTTGCCGAGACCGAGAATAAGCAATGAGTTATCATTGGTGAATTTGAATTTTCCGCGCACGAGCCCCGGAGTCTAAGCCACTCGTTGGTTGCATCGCCCGGTTGGTGACGTTTTTTGTGATTTAAATTGGTTTCATAGCCACATTTTAAGCCAATTACTTATCAAATACTAAGTGTTGGGATCGGATAGGCGCGGTTGCAAATAATGACTTGTTCATTTGGTTTTTTTCGTTTTGTGGTAGTTGTTATTGATGAATAAATGGGTGTATATTGTTATCGGGATGTAACTTAGATTAACTTGTTGTAAGTGGAAGATGACAATGGATATTTTGATACTAAATATATTTGTGTCAAAGGGAAAAAGCAAAGCAGTAGGTAAGTACAAAACGACACTGTGGCGGATGTTTTGGGTTACAATATAGAACTCTTTATTTTGATTATTGTTATTTTACCTCTTTTTGTGCACATCCGTACTGAAAAACCGGTCAAGTGCGTATCGGACCACGCATAATGGAAGGTTCCGTACCTTCATATAATACAAAAAAGCCGTACAAGCAAAAGAACGTATGTTAGTGGCACTTTTGTCGTTTTAATAAGAAGATCAGTTTTTTTATAACTCTTAAATGGCTTAACCGACCATATTCAAAATAATTTTCCTGAAAAATTATTTGTTTATTTAGAATTTTTTTAATGGTTTTGCTCTCCCGGTTCAAAAGTTAGAGGGGATCACACAATTTTTTTTTTTAAATCGATTATTGTCAAAGTATTTATTTAATAAAAAAAACGTTTTAGCAACCTTTCTGTATTTTTAAAGACCTATGTAATGATGAGCCACATTTTTTTTACTTTTTGTTACATTTATACGGAGTATATATTTGAAAATATATTTTACATTATTTTTTTCGAAACTAAGAAGCGACTTACATAATACATCTACACCTACGTTCCAACTTTGGTTATAAAATATACCGTATAGTTTTGAGTAAAATGGCTGTGACATAGGCACAGACCGACAGACATAGGACATGACGTAACTACAAGGGTTCGATTTTTGCCATTATGGCTACAGAACCCTGAAAATACTGTTTAATAGCGCTAGGAATTGATTATGATAACTTTTTTTCTGATAAATCGTCGAATTTCGATTATAAAAACATTTTTAGTGCAAAATTCGATTTTTTTTCTATTTTATAAATTCTCGGTCTCGGCCGAGAATCCCATTGAATCTCGGTCTCGGTCTCGGTCTCGGCCGAGACAAAAAAGCGTTCTCGGTCGGACCTTACAAAATGGCCACCGAAATATACTATTTACAGATGAAAAAAAAATTACCATTGAAGAATGTTGTAACCGCCAGAATGACAGAGTGTATGCAAAAAACAGTCAAGAGGCGATTGCGGCTGTTCTGAGAGTGCAACGAGGCCATCATCCCTCTTATGTAATGATTTGGCTGGGTGTGTCATACTCAGGGCTAACACAGGTTCATTTCTATGAAAAAGGTGTGAAAACTGGGGCCAAAGTTTACCAGGAAACCGTTCTAGAACCAATAGTGAAGCCCTTAAGCCACACCCTATTTCAAAACCAGCCATGGGTCTTTCAACAGGACACAGCTCCTGCACATAAGGCAAAAACAACTCGAGCCTAGTTTTTAAGGAACAAAATTGACTTTATTGCTCACGAAGACTGGCCGTCCTCAAGCCCGGACCTGCCTGCGGAGCCTGGATTATGCCATATGGCAGGTTATTGAGTAGAAAGCCTGTGCTAAACCCACACAAATCTCGACTTCCTCAAGCGGGCCATAGTTAAGACAGTAACGGAATTAGACATGACAATCGTGCGTGCCGCTATTGATGACTGGCCTCGTCGTTTGAGGGCCTGTGTCAACGCCAGAGGAGGCCATTTTGAATGATATTGTCATATGTAATTCCTGATTTTGTGTACTTCATTTTAATATATAGTTTATTCAACTTTCGTTCGTATATTTTATGTAGATAAAGATTATTGCAGTAACAGAATTTAGTAACCAACTAGATAATCATACAATCTAAGTTAATCATCAGTACCCCTAGTGTAACTAAATTCGATTTTGAAACGTGACGTACGCGTTTGCGTTTAGTCTCATTTTGTATGGGTTTTTAAACAGCGCGCCAAGCGGGACGTTTTGGAAAGTCAAAAATCTCATACAAAATGACACTTAACGCAAACGCGTTCGTCACGTTATGATGTCGATCAAAGTTACACTAGGGGTACTGAACGATAGTTAAGTATTTAGTTTACTTGAATTGTGTAAGTAAATAAATAGAATTCTTATTTTAGTCATTTTAGTATAAGCTAGGTGGCCAGTAATTGGGGGGTGGCCAGTAAAGGACGGTTTACCCTAATTATTCTTAGTTGGTCTTAATTGAATTGGTTCCATTGTGTCACGATAATTAAAAAAAATCAAAATAGGTTTATTTGCTCGAATATGGTAACAAGGCAAGATCATATGGCTAAGTTGTATATGCATATTCAACCTGCATGCAGGCGTGCAAATTATTTACATTTCCATTATTATTTAAGATGTCATTAACAAATTCTAAACTAAAAATATAATATTAAAATGTCAAACGACTACATAATAAAATAAATAATAGGGAAAAGAAAAACCTAAATTAGTTTACTATAAGACGTTTATGTTTCAGGTGTGGATGAGAAACGTTCAGCTAAGCTTGCTGTCGCTACCATTTGGGACAGTAACTTATTTATTAAACGAAGGCTCGTTGAACCACCTTCTCAAGGGTTTCGACGGATTCGTCTGGTATTTGGTGATATTGCAGGCCGCGGGTGGCCTTATAGTCGCCGTGGTTGTTAAATACGCTGACAATATATTAAAAGGTTTTGCCACTTCCGTGGCTATAGTAATATCTTGTGTTGCATCTATGTACATATTTGATTTCCACTTGACTTTACAGTTTACTGTTGGTACTGTATTAGTTATTGCATCTATATTCCTTTATGGTTATGTGCCCAAGAAGAAAGCTGAAGTTCGGACTTCGCTTAGTGTTTAGAAATTAAAAAACCTAAAGTGCGTAACGATATTTAAAAGCTCATAGGTATAACCTTTGTGCTCAGAAATTAATACTAGAATTCAGTTAATAATAAATGCCACTATGCAATATTTATTTAATTATTAAGACGAAAGTGTAGGACCCGTGCGAAATAGCCTTTTCATACAAATGTAGTTCTCATTTTCCTCTCTGGATATTAACATTATTGAAAATATCTTGACACGATTTTTTGTATATATTGACTACTAATTATTATAATAGTTAGGGGCATTTTAAAACTTGAATGAAAACTGTGTTTCGCTCCTAATTTTTACAACCTAATCAAAAAATCGAAAAAAGTCAAACGTATATTAATAAACATCAAATTACACAAAATTATTTTCCATAATATCAATATCCACGGAGGAAAATGGGAACTACGTTGGTATGGAGAAGCGGCCGTCCGCTTTCCTCTTAATCTACGTTATAAGTTTGACTTTATTTCTTGTATTGATAGAATGAAAACAAGATTTTGTATTTTAATAGATTCAACGCCTAGTCGTCGCGAGATATCCAACCACGAGTGATTTGCGCGTACGAGATCTTTAAGGCCGCGTTTCCACTAGACATGTGCGAGGATGCGTAGCGAGGGATGTGTTGGTTAAGAACCAATAAAATCACTTCATAATTCTACGTAAACATGATATGCCGCGACAAGAAAATTATTTTTTTTCGTATCAAAAGCCATAAAATCCGAGTATAATCAGATTTGAATTCTTATCTCAATTTTATACATACAGTCATGCAAAAATATGTATCGAAAGAATCGTCTCATAAATATGGCACAACGCTCTTATTACACTGGAATAAGATGCTATGGGACATATTTTTGAGTAAGATGTGTACACCCATATTTTTAGACTTGACTGTACAACAATTATGCATGGTCGTGTAGCTTTAATAGAATTCTTTATAAATGTCGAGTTCTTTTTTTAAATATGGATGGGATGGCAATGTGAAATAATATGTATAATATTTTTACAAAGTTGTTGTTTAACTCCTCGTGCTAATATCGAGCTCTCGAGCAATCGAAAGGTTCCAAAATGGAAACTTGAGTGCCTATTACGCCTTTGCTTCATACGCCTGTACTATGTATTAAAATTAAAAGTACAATACACTTTTTATTTTTACTGCCATATTTTAGTATCTAGTTTGATTTAAATTACCTACATTATAATAGGTATGTAATAAATAAGTATACACGCATAAACTCGCCATATGTAATTACTTTTAAAGTACACGTAAAATTCCTTATTACATAATTATGATTATATTATTGATTTTTAATGAATGCATTTAATATTAAAATTTGTAGAATCGCTCGCAGACGTATCTGATTTTTAAAAATTGGTTTAAGTAGGTTATTAATTCTTATAGTAAATAATATACTATCCATATTTTATAAATGCGACTGTGAGTCTGTCTCAACATGGGCAAACCGCTAAACATGGGCGTCGCCAGCTGATGGGTTGGGGGGGGGGGGGGGGGGGGGGGGGGGAGTTGATATGGCCAATGGGCTAGGGGGTGGTAGTTGATATGCCCGATGGCAATTTTATTCTCTAGGGGGGCAGCTGACTTTCCCTGCCACCCCCTGTCGACGCCGTTGCCGTTGAACCAATTTAGTTGAAATTTGATATAGAGATATGTAGTTTGAGTCCCAAGGAAGGACATGATAGTTTTTTTTTTTCAGAAATCATCCCGAAGGGGGTCTAAAGGGGAGCTTATATGTAGTATCAGTAAAAAGCACTTTAGACTAAAAATAAGCTACCCAAATTACTAATCTCATGCAAACAAAGTCTTGGGAAAAAGTTAGCAATACCTATTACGTGGGTAGTACTGAAAGTTTCTGGAATGAGCCATTTGGAGTTCTCGCAATGAAATTTTTATTTGTTGAAAATATAACTTATATTGTCTATATTTAGATACAATTTGTTCGGTGATGATTTGTTTTTTAGGAATGCTGTTTGAAAATTATGTCAGGTATTTTTTATAGGAGTCCAGGAACTTTCAGTATGACGTAAGTATAACTGTGAAAGTATTTCTGTCTGTCTGTACCTCTACACACTTAAACCGCTGAACCGAGTTAGATGAAATTTTATATGGAGATATTACTATCTACAATGAGCAGAGTAAGGACATAGACCAAGCTATTTTGATAGCCCCAGCCTGTGCAAATGTTAAGTAAATGTCATAATTTTGTAGAAGTTTGACATTTTGTATAACACTTGCACTGTCTAGGCTGTCAAAATCGCTGCCAACTTATCTTGGTCTGACTCTAAGATAGTTTTTATCAATCAACCTCATCTCATGCGGGCGAAATCAGGGGCCAGAAGCTATTAGTAATTATAAAGTTTAATTGAAAGATATTATTTATTAATAAGGTGTACTATTTATTTAATTAGGTTATGATTATGTACTTAAAACTACGATTTTTTATTTTTTTAATATTACAATCCATTTATAAAGAGTTAGTAACTTTTCTTTTTCTCATATTTTCCAACCAATTGTCCAGTTGCTGTTGTGGTGTCTGTGGGTTCAACTTATAGTAATCTTTGGGTGGTTTTCCTTCCTCTAGACGCACAAAGTAATGAGAGTACTTATAGCGCACTTCACCGAGCCTGCCGCGAGCATGTCTTCTGATGCCTTTGATGACATTCCCCAGACCAGAATATGATTCAGCTGAAATAAAAACGACAACATTCTAAATAGAAACCTCAGGCAAATTGTTGTTCAGGAATATTATATTCAATCCTATGGCTGCATTCATACAACATCCACACTGCCAAACTCAATACATAGACATAAAAAAAGTACAGGTAAATTTTAAGATGCATACCTATCCATAAATTACTTCTAAATTCAACATTATGCTGAGTAACAGCAAGCTCCTGTGCCTCAAGAATAGCCTTCTTGACATATTCGGCTCCCTTTTTGTTGACAAAACTTAACTGTTTCACTGCTTCGTCCACGGTCATGCCCCGCACAAGACATGCAATATACCATAGTTTGTCAGGACTGTATTTTATATTGGTGATTTGGTGGCAAACAAACTGAAAAAAAAAACTTAATGCAAAGGGTGTAGCAGGATAGCCTAGGAAAAATTGCCCCCAGCGATTTTGGGCCGAAACTGTTATCAAACGATGGCTTTTGGGGAGATTATACTCTGCACAAAGTTGCATCCCCTGTTACCCCCTGGGGGTGAAAAACACCCGATTAATCCCAAAACTGTTTTAATTATTTTTTCCTAAACTATGAAAGTGACGAATTTCAAATTTTGTACAAATATTAATAAGACTAAAAGCTATGTGCTAAAAAAATATTAACCCCCTAACCATTTAAATTCTTGTAAAAAGAAAACAAAAATAAAAAAAGAATCACCCTGTATATCAAGTTTGGCTCATGGTACACACACCATTTTTTTTTTCAAAAATGAACCACTTTATATTCTACATTATACTAAAGTTTCATGGACCTACTCCAGAAGGAACATTGCGAAATTAAAATAAACGTACTATTTCGTAGCCACTAATCATTATACTCGTATCATGCTTAATACGCAACGTCTCGGTCCCGAAACCAAAATAATTAAAAAAAACCGGCCAAGAGCATGTCGGGCCACGCTCAGTGTAGGGTTCCGTAGTTACTCTTCCGTCACAATAAGCTAAACTGGATCTTAAAGTATAGTAAATTGTTAACCAAGGGATGAAACGGTACCTTTCACGCGAGTTAAACAAATAGGCAAATTTGCATAATCAGTACCTAATTAAAGTAAGTCTTTTTACTATGAAGGGGAAATTTTTTGCGATAACTCAAAACAGCTAAACTGATCATGTCCGCTATAGTTTTCATTTAATGTCTTTCTTAAGCTCTACTTCCACGATTTTTCATATTTTTTGGACCTATGGTTCAAAAGTTAGAGGGGGGGGGGGGGGGGACATTTTCTTTTTCTTTCGGAGCGATTATCTCCGAATATATTCACTTTATCAAAAAATGTTTGTTGAAGACCCCTATTAGTTTTGAAATACCCTTCCAACAATACCCCACACTGTAGGATTGAAGCAAAAAAAAACACCCCCCTTTACGTGTAGGGGAGGTACTCTTAAAAAAAATGCCCAAAAAATAATATATCCATGCCGAATTTCAGCTTTCTAGCACTTACGAACACGGAGCAAAGCCTCGGACAGACAGACAGACAGATGGACATGGCGAAACTATAAGGGTTCCTAGTTGACTACGGAACCCTAAAAATGTTTTTATAAATACAAATGAGTTTGATTCATACTTCTTTATCCCCACCTTTTTCAAATCGGGCACAAGCAGCGGTCCGATCGAAAGCCATTGTTTATTAATAATGCAAGTCTCGTTCAATTAATAGTACATACCAAAGAGCCAATACATATTAATTTCGCAATGTTCCTTCTGGAGTAGGTCCATGAAACTTTAGTATAATGTAGAATATAAAGTGGCTCATTTTTGAAAAAAAAATGGTGTGTGTACCATGGCCAAACTTGATATACAGGTGATTCTTTTTTTATTTTTGTTTTCTTTTTACAAGAATTTAAATGGTTAGGGGGTTAATATTTTTTTAACACATAGCTTTTAATCTTATTAATATTTGTACAAAATTTGAAATTCGTCACTTTCATAGTTTAGGAAAAAATAATTAAAACAGTTTTGGGGTTAATCGGGTGTTTTTCACCCCCAGGGGGTAACAGAGGGATGAAACTTTGTGCAGAGTATAACCTCCCCAAAAGGCATCGTTTGATTACAGTTTCGGCCCAAAATCGCTGGGGGCAATTTTTCCTAGGCTATCCTGCTACACCCTTTGAAATAAGTACAGTGTAAACTCTATATAGCAACTGCAGTGGATATTCCGTTACTGTTTGGTATCCGAGATACCGGACGTATCTGGGGTTCTACCGCGAAAACCGAAATTCACAAATTGCGGGGATCTTTCTCTTTTACTCTCACTAAGACGTAATTAGAGTGACAGAGAAAAATCCCCGCAATTGACGAACTTCGATTTTCGCGGTTATAAGAAAAGTTGTATTACATTCATACAGTTGTATAACATGCTTAGTAGTAGGTGCCACAGACAGTCCCCTATGCCCAGGATGCATGGAGACAGAAGAAAGAGCCTCTCTGGAATGCAGCGGAGTGGCCCCGTACAGGGCAAAACACCTCAGATCCCCGAGAGATTCCACGAGGAGTTGGGCTGGCAAGAGTAGCCCATCCTCCACCCCCCCCTTGTCACGCAAAATAGGCGCCAGCCGTCGAGTTGCGGAAAATCGCCCGTACTACAATACAACATGCTTAGTAGACAGCCCATTATTGAAATTGCTTATATGTGACGTTATCTATGAAAAGGGACCTTATTCTCGATGGCGCTTCTGCTGTTACAAATACAATGCCGCGCGACGCAGTGCGGCGTAAGCGCGATCGACAATAAGGTCCCTTTTCATAGATAATGCCACATATCTGATATTTATTTAGGTTTTGGACACTAGGTGAACATGTCAGCCTCATGGATTGCTCATTAGCAATCCATGAGGCTGACATGTTAACCTAGATCCATAAATTTGTGAACAGTATTGGTAAAAAATACAACAGTTTGCAGTTTACAAAAACATGTAACATTTTACATGATGAGTAACAATAAAAAGTTGATTCACCCATTTTACATGTGTGGTGCGGCACAGGTCATGTTGACCCTGTACAAGTATGTTATAACTACGAGTTAACTTGTTTGCCGCACTGAAGGTAATAAGCTAAGAAATTTAATTATACACCAATTTTTTTGTTTTCTGTTTTTCTGTAATTTCAAGGGTGCATTCTTGAGCTTAAATTATGCAACTTTTTTTAAGACACTGGTATTCTAATTAGCTCCATTTCGGAGATAATAATTTATTTTTATCTTATAAGGCCTTCACGAGCGTATACACATGCCTTAAGGCCTGTTTACATAATGATTAGTGTTTAGTACGAGTGTGTACATTTGCTACTAAACGTAAATACTATCTCCGGCGATTGATGTTCGAAATGGCATATAATTACTTGCCTATACCCCGGAGTTAACGGAATTCAATAACTACTATACAAAAGCACATGTAAATAATTTTTTAAGTCTTCAATGTAATAAAATTAATTTAAATATACGATACACAAATAATCGTAAATAACGATACTTAGGTAATAATCAATGAGCGGAATTCTTCATAGCAAAAATCAAACTGTCAGATGGATTGACCTAACTGTTTTATTGACTTATCGATAAATATTTGTCACTTAACGAAACAAAGTTAAACTAATGAAATCAGGCTTTTGGATATACATACAAACAAATTAACGGTGTCCCTAATTAGCTGACCGCCACTGTATTTTGGTATAATAGTAAAGAATAAAACAGAAAATACTTTTATGATGTAAATGAACGTAACATTTAGAGCAATATATTGTGGAAGAATCTTCTTTGAAACTGAAATAAGAATCTTTCTGTATCCATTTTTTTATTGTTTTCTTTTAGGATTAACCATTTTAGTTACATGGCACGGAAATCACTCATGAAAACTCAAGTGACATGTGACGCTGACATGATTTACTTTAATACGGACATGCAAGTTGCTTATCAAAGAGGTCAAATGTTACAGAATAATCTTTTAAGTTGATTATGGATACCTAATGCGATATTATTCCGTAACATCTATAAGTCGATAAAACAGTTAGGTCAATCCCTTTGATTTTTGCTATGAAGAATTCCGCTCATTGGTAATAATAGTACAATGTTTTATATTTACAATTTTATTGTTTATGTCTTATAAACAAAATAAAAACACGGTGTATTTTGTCCACTTCTAAATTGATTCCAAAATAATGTCAATTAAATAATTAAATGTTTATGTAAACTGCATATTGTTGTATTTTTTACCAATACTGTTCGCAAATTTACGGAGAACAAGAATAAAAATAACTCGCACGACTACTGTTTTTGGTACATAAAAATGACGGATCTAAACTAAGATTTCACTACACTCACAGCCGGTCGCCGTTCCTCGCCAATTTCCTGTGGGGGATACACTTTCTTATTGTGTGACAAAAAATTCTTCGGCAATGTAGATTTGGTCCATGCTAACGATGGAACAGAAGTATGAATGGAATTGATTTGAAACGTTTTTAATCCTGGCGCATAGAGATTTCTAAAAATGTTCATGTTTCTAACGTATATTAACCTCTATCTCAATATTCTCAATGATCAAATTGTCAATTGCTTGACAGGTGACACTTGACATAGCTGTTTTTTTTCTTCCAACTGGAGAGGCTAGTTAGACCAAGACAGTGTGGCGCACGGACCTAGAAAATAATCCGGATAGTGTACATTGGCCAAAAAGTGTGTCCACATGAGAAGTCAAAGTAGGTCGTTACATCTCTTTCTAATAGGGTTGTTTCCAATTGTTTGAAACGTATTACGTTCTATATTAACTAAAAGTTGCCCTAAAATTCAACTTTTATACTAAAAACGGCTTTAAATATGTTAAATTAACAAAATATATTTTGACAGATGCTTTCGCGCCCAAAACGCTCTTTGAAAATTGTGTGACTTCACAGTTTACGGTTTGACACATAATTACATACACACGTAGAAGATACGAACTGTCAACTGACATTTGTCATTTGTTGTTTATCGCCTGTCAACAGTGTTAATCCGAGAGTTGTGACGTCATCAGAATCTTCAATGACATTTCGAGTTTGGTCACGTGACGTGTACCAAAAGATATTTTAAATTCAATATTTACAAAAATATGGTCATTACAGGTCCCCTAAAAGTAGTTTAACATGTTCTTATAATCCAAAAGAATTTATTGGGATACAATTATGCCCTAAGATTTGTAGATGGAAACAACCCTATTAGGGTGACCATGAGTTATATATGTGGACACACTTTTTGGCCAATGTACCCTATCCGGATAATCTTATAAGTCCGTGGTCTGACGTGAAGAAACGAAATGTCAGAAGTGTCAGAACGCAGAATCGGAACGTAAACGTAATCTAACCTCATTTCTCCAAAAGTTTATATTTTAAGTAAAACAAAGGATTAGGAAAATAAAGTCATTTATGTAACGCGCGTGCGATGAGACTATTCCTAAAAATGATTAAATGAACATTCTGTCTCAAGCTAAGGAATTTATTATACGAGACACAAGTCACAGAGTAGCAATGGCAGATTTATTTGTTGCTGTCGTTTGTTCTTCGAACATGAACCGTAGCATGGAAGCCCATGCATTCCTGGCTAAGAAAGGGTTCAAAGTGAAATCATTTGGAACGGGAGAAAAAGTGAAACTGCCGGGTGCATCGGCCGATCGACCTAATTGTTATGAGTTTGGAGTTCCGTACGATGATATTTATAACGACTTATTGGACAAAGATAAGACATATTACACCCAAAATGGATTGCTGCACATGTTAGATAGAAATCGAAGAATCAAGCCATGCCCAGAGAGGTTCCAGGTTTGCAATGATCGCTTTGATGTGATCATCACATGTGAGGAAAGGGTATATGATCAAGTAATTGAATGGTTCGGGTCAAGGAGTCCATTCACAACCAGCCTGTGCATGTGGTCAACATCGACATACAGGACAACCATGAGGAAGCTACCATCGGTGCATTTCTCATCAGTGACATGGTTTCTAAGATGGCACAGAGTGATGACTTGGACAATGATATTGATGAATTATTACATGACTTGAGGGCAAATGCCATAGACCCATTTTGAATTGTATTATGTTTTATTGATATACTTTAAATCCATGCCCAATTGATTATGACATTTATTACTGCTATGAATTCTTACTCATATTTTTTGTCAGTTGTCTAGTTTCTAATATTCAACATTTTTTATATTCCAGATACATATTACTGATTATTTAACGAAATCAACACATTAACATGCTTGTCTATAGTTAGGAACAACTAAATTTGCTGTTATTGTTAGGTAGAGATATATATACAAGTTTAAAATTAAACATCTCAAATAAGCTTTGCTGATGTAAGCAAGCAAGCAGTCACGGTACTTATCAAAAATTCAGATGCTCATGTTTGCTTTAAAAGGAAGTATAGTATTCCATAATTTTTAACAATAATGAAGTAAGAATTTTGGGGAACCTACCTTTCATCTCCATATCTCATACTATTTTCTCCTTCCCATGTTTTAACTACCTACCAATACAAAGGTTGCCAAGTTTCAATAGGATAGTATTTTTTGTTGCCTGAGGAGTTATTCCAATAGCCTGTTTTCGTAGTGCTGCGCTCATAGCCGATTCCACCGTTTTCTCGCTTTGTAGAGGAAGGTGACTATGAACAGAGACCCCGCCGGGCGGGTTCCCGGTACTCAATGTGTTAACACATTCACTGCCAGGAACCCACCTGGTGGGCGCTCGTGAACTTTGTTCAGATGCCGGACAACCCGCTGGGCGGGTTGTTTTGTACGCAGCTATAGACCACCGGTTTCTGGGGTAGTGCGCCGTTTTTTGTCTGGTAGTGAATGTGTTAAAGTAATCTATATATATGGCCTCCGATTATGCTCAGTTGTTACAGAGCTTAAGGTCATGTTAAATTGGATTGCCCAGAAACTTGCAAGTCACTCCAGTCAATAAATACACTGCTAGTGTATAATGAATTTAGATACTGGCTAATTACAATACAATTGAGTCCTTCTAAACTGCTTTGCGCTGGCTTTGACGTGGCAAAGTGTAAAGGTGCTATCATAAAGTTCATATTCTTGAGTAAGTTTATGGCTTTGGTGGCAGTTCCACACTGTCACTGCAATGTCTGTGTAAACTTTGCGTGGTATGAGACTGGCTTGACAATTTGACACTACCATACCAGTGCCACCATTATAGCTTATTCAATCATTGTAAATGACAAGTTTGTAACCGTGTCTTATGTTGTGAATGCAACACAATAGACAAATCAGAAATTATCTCATAAAGTAATAGAGACTTCGGGTAGTCATTGTTAATGCGTTTTTTAAACTACGTAACATGAAAAAGTCACGTTTCCATTGAGATGTTTACGGTTTATGGCCACTTTTACCAAACGCAGTGACTTGTCGTTATAGCTAGCTTTAATTAAAACTATAATTCACTTAATCTATGTTTCAGTGTTCCCGGGAACAGCGGAAATTTCCCAGGAATTTCAGATGCTTTCGCGCCCAAAACGCTCTTTGAAAATTGTGTGACTTCACAGTTTACGGTTTGACACATAATTACATACACACGTAGAAGATACGAACTGTCAACTGACATTTGTCATTTGTTGTTTATCGCCTGTCAACAGTGTTAATCCGAGAGTTGTGACGTCATCAGAATCTTCAATGACATTTCGAGTTTGGTCACGTGACGTGTACCAAAAGATATTTTAAATTCAATATTTACAAAAATATGGTCATTACAGGTCCCCTAAAAGTAGTTTAACATGTTCTTATAATCCAAAAGAATTTATTGGGATACAATTATGCCCTAAGATTTGTAGATGGAAACAACCCTATTAGGGTGACCATGAGTTATATATGTGGACACACTTTTTGGCCAATGTACCCTATCCGGATAATCTTATAAGTCCGTGGTCTGACGTGAAGAAACGAAATGTCAGAAGTGTCAGAACGCAGAATCGGAACGTAAACGTAATCTAACCTCATTTCTCCAAAAGTTTATATTTTAAGTAAAAACAAAGGATTAGGAAAATAAAGTCATTTATGTAACGCGCGTGCGATGAGACTATTCCTAAAAATGATTAAATGAACATTCTGTCTCAAGCTAAGGAATTTATTATACGAGACACAAGTCACAGAGTAGCAATGGCAGATTTATTTGTTGCTGTCGTTTGTTCTTCGAACATGAACCGTAGCATGGAAGCCCATGCATTCCTGGCTAAGAAAGGGTTCAAAGTGAAATCATTTGGAACGGGAGAAAAGTGAAACTCTGCCGGGTGCATCGGCCGATCGACCTAATTGTTATGAGTTTGGAGTTCCGTACGATGATATTTATAACGACTTATTGGACAAAGATAAGACATATTACACCCAAAATGGATTGCTGCACATGTTAGATAGAAATCGAAGAATCAAGCCATGCCCAGAGAGGTTCCAGGTTTGCAATGATCGCTTTGATGTGATCATCACATGTGAGGAAAGGGTATATGATCAAGTAATTGAATGGTTCGGGTCAAGGAGGTCCATTCACAACCAGCCTGTGCATGTGGTCAACATCGACATACAGGACAACCATGAGGAAGCTACCATCGGTGCATTTCTCATCAGTGACATGGTTTCTAAGATGGCACAGAGTGATGACTTGGACAATGATATTGATGAATTATTACATGACTTTGAGGGCAAATGCCATAGACCCATTTTGAATTGTATTATGTTTTATTGATATACTTTAAATCCATGCCCAATTGATTATGACATTTATTACTGCTATGAATTCTTACTCATATTTTTTGTCAGTTGTCTAGTTTCTAATATTCAACATTTTTTATATTCCAGATACATATTACTGATTATTTAACGAAATCAACACATTAACATGCTTGTCTATAGTTAGGAACAACTAAATTTGCTGTTATTGTTAGGTAGAGATATATATACAAGTTTAAAATTAAACATCTCAAATAAGCTTTGCTGATGTAAGCAAGCAAGCAGTCACGGTACTTATCAAAAATTCAGATGCTCATGTTTGCTTTAAAAGGAAGTATAGTATTCCATAATTTTTAACAATAATGAAGTAAGAATTTTGGGGAACCTACCTTTCATCTCCATATCTCATACTATTTTCTCCTTCCCATGTTTTAACTACCTACCAATACAAAGGTTGCCAAGTTTCAATAGGATAGTATTTTTTGTTGCCTGAGGAGTTATTCCAATAGCCTGTTTTCGTAGTGCTGCGCTCATAGCCGATTCCACCGTTTTCTCGCTTTGTAGAGGAAGGTGACTATGAACAGAGACCCGCCGGGCGGGTTCCCGGTACTCAATGTGTTAACACATTCACTGCCAGGAACCCACCTGGTGGGCGCTCGTGAACTTTGTTCAGATGCCGGACAACCCGCTGGGCGGGTTGTTTTGTACGCAGCTATAGACCACCGGTTTCTGGGGTAGTGCGCCGTTTTTTGTCTGGTAGTGAATGTGTTAAAGTAATCTATATATATGGCCTCCGATTATGCTCAGTTGTTACAGAGCTTAAGGTCATGTTAAATTGGATTGCCCAGAAACTTGCAAGTCACTCCAGTCAATAAATACACTGCTAGTGTATAATAATTTAGATACTGGCTAATTACAATACAATTGAGTCCTTCTAAACTGCTTTGCGCTGGCTTTGACGTGGCAAAGTGTAAAGGTGCTATCATAAAGTTCATATTCTTGAAGTAAGTTTATGGCTTTGGTGGCAGTTCCACACTGTCACTGCAATGTCTGTGTAAACTTTGCGTGGTATGAGACTGGCTTGACAATTTGACACTACCATACCAGTGCCACCATTATAGCTTATTCAATCATTGTAAATGACAAGTTTGTAACCGTGTCTTATGTTGTGAATGCAACACAATAGACAAATCAGAAATTATCTCATAAAGTAATAGAGACTTCGGGTAGTCATTGTTAATGCGTTTTTAAACTACGTAACATGAAAAAGTCACGTTTCCATTGAGATGTTTACGGTTTATGGCCACTTTTACCAAACGCAGTGACTTGTCGTTATAGCTAGCTTTAATTAAAACTATAATTCACTTAATCTATGTTTCAGTGTTCCCGGGAACAGCGGAAATTTCCCAGGAATTTCACACAAGGACTATTCCTTATTCCGGGGAAATTCCCACGGCATATCACTAGGCCTGGAAAAGGATTAAATACAGATACCTGCTATAAAAACGTATTTAAGGCCCCGTAGGTTCGTGTTCTTCTCTCATTCACTGAGCGTAGGCGTGAGCGAGATGGATGTGCGTGCTCGGGACCGCGGATAGGTATCATGTTTTTGAATTTTTATTTGTTTTAATTTAAAAAGAAAGCTATCGCTGAATACCTTCAATCATTAAATTGCGCATTTTAAATCAATTTTCATATTTTTAGCTTAAATTGATAAAAAAAAAATTAAGTGCTTTTATACCAAAGTTCGTGTTTTTTTTTTTTCTATAGATCGAAAGTCAAAAAAACAGCATTTGAATCGCTGAACTCCCTAGAGAAAATCCTCCAGGTTGCTAATTAGTGACAGTCCATATCAAAAGGGACCTTCTGGCGGTGTTCTTCGTCGCGTAGTGCCGCATTAGTATTGACGCGCCGCTAATAACGGCGTAAGCGAAGACCGCAATAAGGTCCCTTTTGATATGGACTGTGACAGGTTAATTAACAATACGGTTGCCAAAAAATTTAATAAGCAATATTGAGGCTTTTCTCTATTGTTATCTGAAAAAGTGGTACGATTTTTCAAAATCTCCGCTATCTAAAATACACAACAACAGTCGTTTCGGATTTGAAACTATCAGCGACGTCAGCGCTACTTAATTCTTACCTCAATGGTATTTTTACCTGTACTTATATAATTCTTCATTCGTTTCATGCGCCTCGTATGAGTCGTATGTCAGGTGAGATTAGAACAGTGACATGCCGTCGGTTAATGTCGCAAACCTCGTAACTCCTCCGGAGTAGTTCCGAGGCTAGCAACTTTAGGTATTATTGACCAAAGTATTCAATCCCTGATGTCCTGTAGTAATGGAGTTACAAGGTATGCGACTTCAGCCGACGATACGTAAAAGTTTACTAAAAAGGGCTAAGTACCTAAACTAAAACTGACTTTTACTGGTTTGTCTGACATTAGCATAAAATAAACTGAGCCAAGGCATTTTTGTCTTATATCATAAAATGTTATAAGCCCTTGTAATGTTAGTTACTTACCTGCGTTATGCCGTACAGCGCCATCTTTTTCAGCTGTCAAACTCGCTGTCAATTTTTCTTACACTTTGTATTAGATGTACCTACATCGTTTCATAGTATCAATATCAATTAATCTTTGGCACACTGAAGCGTGCATTTGTTACACAGGAGCCAAGTTGTTGTTTGCCTTTCGGTAGGGTTGCCATAATTATCCGGAGCGGAACGGAACCGAATAACAGGACGGGTTAAAATACGGGACGCGATACTTCTTAAATACAGTGACAGTCCCGTATATACGGGATGTAAGGCAACCCTACCAGTCAGGCTTATATTGAGATTAGAGCGGGAGTTAGCAAAAGATTCCAAAATTATATCAGATATAACTTAAAATTGAAAAACCTGCGACAATAGCTTGTAACGGCGCATCTAGTGAGTTAAACTATCTAAAAAGTCACTGGTGTATCTCGTACGTATTTAACGTAACCTTTACCTCAAACCGTATCCAAATTTCGGCGAAACCATTTTGAAGATGAACGGGAACATTATTTATGTGCACACGTCAATTACTTGTGTAATTTTAACTACAAATTGGATTACATGTAGCTGAATTATTTGTAGTTGATTACATGTACTTACAAATACTTGCAATTGAGTTTACTTTGTAATTTGTAATCGAAATTACATTAATTTATAATCAAAATTACTCAATTACTTCTTGATAGGCAAAGATGAGCAAATTTAGTACTTTAGTACTCTCTCAGTAAACAAAAGTAATAACCACCTGCGGCTCACCATATAAAAAAATTGCTATTTGAATTTGAAATCAACAGTGTAGGGAATAAGGTTGTGTTTCTTGTGTTTTAAAATGAAATGAAACAAAAGAAATGCAACTTCCAATTGTAAAAAGTTTAAATTGCATTGAACTAATTAGTCCTCCCGTGGTCCTTGGGAGGATAATATTTTTTCATACATTTACTTAACCTCATGCCATATAAATTTTAAGAAATGCTCGGGTGCCGCTTCTTGGAACTGATCAACTGACCACCTGACAAAAACTCGTTATTGCCCTAAAATTTTAGGCCCTTTGTACAAAATCTTGTAAAACTAACATTTATAAGCTCAACGAGGGTGCGGAGTCCTCTGGAGTTGCAGGCGTACATAGGCTACGGACACTGCTTACCATCAGACGGGCCGTATGTTTGGTTGCACACCGACGATGTTCAAAAAATATCCTTTTTTTATATGAAAAGTCAAACTTGAGATGTCTTAAAACTCGTTCGTTTTTTTAACCTGATTTGGGAAACAAGGATCATCGAAAACATTATTTCAGTAAAAGGAATTTGTAATCGCATAAAGTATTTTATTATAGATTACAATTACAAAATGTAGTCATTAATTCGATTACTACAAAATGTATTTAGTAATCGTTAATCAAAGGCTCAACTACTTTTTCCTAGTAATTGTAATTTATAAGTACAACTACATTTTGTAATCATAATCGTTAATCTGTAATCCAACCACTTTTGCCCAAGTGCCAGCACACACTATCTTCACGCGTCGAATGATAACAAACGAGCAGTCTCATCTCACCCTAAATCCATATATACCGGGTGTTTCCTGTAACACGAGCAAATTATTAAACCATATATTGTACTCCTAAAACGATATAACTTTTGATTAACAACTTTTAAAAATTATGAAATCTTTAGATTTTAACTTTTTCAATCAAATTTAATATTATTTTCAATGTACGCTGACATCAGTGTTTTGACGTTGCTTGTCATTGTCACGGTTTAAACATAACAAAATTCGCAATACATTGCGTCTTAGAATTAACTTCAATGTGTAATAAAAATCAAAACATAAGTTATTTTTCAAAGTTGTTGAACAAATGTTGGTCAGTTTGAGGAGTACATTCTACAGTTTAATTTATTGCTCCTGTTACAGGAAACACCCGGTATACCTACCTACATTCCCTAATGTCTCTTAGTCCGTTCATTTGGTAGTAAAATAACTACCTACCGGTAAGATTTTGTAATTTGTATAATGCAATTTAAGGCAAGGTGTATCTTAATTTATTTGGTTAATCTCACCCTTATACCCTTAACACTATATATTTCAAATTCAACTACCAATTTCCTTGATACCTATTATGGGCTTTCGGAGAGTTTGGAGGAACCATACGAAGTCATATTTTTTTTCATTGTATTAAATTAACCTTCTGCCTACGAAACAGGGATCGGAAACTGGTATATTTTGTATGGGAACAAAACCGGTATTTTTTTCGTTCTTTGTTAATTATTTCATTGCTAATTGGGCAATCTAATAATACGAATTCGTTATCTAAAAACACAACTGAGTCCTACATACGGAGTAATATATGGTTATTTAGAAGTTTTTGAAAACTCTGTTCCGTGTTTAGGCATACAGGTATAAAAAAAGTTGACGTTCCATATATATATTTCAATTTTGACGGAAGTTCTACATTAATTTTGTACGTAAGTACACAACTTTATAAGTATTATTTGTTGTATTTAAAGGGCGCGCAATATAAACATGGTTTATCTCTAGCACAATGCGGTTGAGTTAGACCAAGCTAAGTTAACAGCGATTTTGATAGCACAGACTACGCAAGTGTTTTTAAGCGTCATAATTTCATAGAAGTTTGACGTTTAAAATAACATTTGCACGGTCTTGGCTATCTAACTCTAACCTCATGTTATGTTGTACACTTTAAATTGGTACCCCTTCGTCTATCTGTGGTCTAAACTTACTCATCGTTTGTTGTAGTAAATAACAGAAAATTATTTTTTGAAATGTATTAATTAAAACCATTTGGATTTAATTATATGTTATTTAAAGCGTTAAGGTTAAGGGTGATTACAGGAAACAACATGTAGATTCAACAGATTAGCTTCATGCCCATGCCCTATCTACTAGTACTACCCAATCAGTCTAATCCAACTTTCATTTCAGATTGGTCAAACGAACGGGAATAATCTTATGTATATATATCTGGCATATAAAAACAGAGCTTGTAATGTACAGAGAGCTGCAAAAGTGCATAATCACTTTATGACTAATGCCAAAAGTATTTGCCACCCTCAATTACTTTTCCAAATAGATATCTAAGTAAGTATATCTCTACATCGCATTCAAAGGTATCTGCAACCGTTTAATTGTTCTACATATTGTTCTGTATATATAGACATATTTCTTTTTAGGGTTCCGTAGCCAAATGGCAAAAAACGGAACCCTTATAGATTCGTCATGTCCGTCTGTCTGTCCGATTATGTCACAGCCACTTTTTTCCGAAACTATAAGAGCTATATTGTTCAAACTTAGTAAGTGGATGTATTCTATGAACCGCATTAAGATGTTCAACAAAAATAGAAAAAAAAAACAATAAATTTTGGGGGTTCCCCATACTTAGAACTGAAACTCAAAAATCTTTTTTCATCAAACCCATACGTGTGGGGTATCTATGGATAGGTCTTTAAAATGATATTGAGGTTTCTAATATAATTTTTTTCTAAACTTAATAGTTTGCGCGAGAGACACTTCCAAAGTGGTAAAATGTGTGTCCCCCCCCCCGTAATTTCTAAAATAACAGAATGAAAAATCTAAAAAAAATATATGATATACATTACCATGCAAACTTCCACCGAAAATTGGTTTGAACGAGATCTATATAGTAAGTAGTTTTTTTTTAATACATCATAAATGTACGGAACCCTTCATGGGCGAGTCCGACTCGCACTTGGCCGCTTTTTTGTTAAGTTATTAGAGAATGGAGATACTTTTGGCACATAGTCTGATTTGATGTGTATAGGCACACGAAGCGCGACGGGCACCTGCCTAAAATTAACTTCATAATCATAAGTTTTTGAGCTATGCTGTAGCTGTACATACAAATTATAAAATGTATTTGATTTTTCAGTCAACTAATAAATTTTTTATACTGTCTGTGAGGGCCTCTACAAATCTCACCTAAAATTGCATGCTATTTGCGTTATATTGCGGCCGTTTGCGATATTTGATCTGCTTAGCCGGCAATTATCTAAAGTCGGGTGAAATTTGGTACGAAGTCTGTAGAGGCCTTAAGAGGAAGTATATATTACGTGACCGGCCATATAAAAAGAGATAACGTTTTTCCACTTTTAAATATTTTCCATTCTCCATGATTTTTTAGTATGTTATTGACACAATAACTAGGTTTATATGATTTCCTTTTTTTTTCGAAATTTGCAAAACAAAAAAGAATAAAAGAAGCGAAACGTATTAATCTAGAATATATTATAGAGATTACCAATACAAAGTGCGTACTATATATGTTTTTAATCAAATAATCTGTTTTTATGATAACATACTGAACAGTGTTCTTACGCAACGTTGTAGCCATCCATAAATTACAAAAAATAAATATATTACACCATGCACTTGTCTTATTTCTAGCGTTTTTTAACAAGACATTTTTCGACATTTCATTTACCCCTTTGGTTACCTTAGGTATACCAAATTACAGCTTTCCAATACCTACTGACTATTGCTATTTAAATACTAAGGGTAAGCGTAGACAGAGAGACGAAAAGAACATGGCTAGACTATTTGCTATGTGCACGACTGTCACGCAACCTAGCGTCCGCAAGTCTAGGGGAAATGTTAATGTACTACATCTTATAAAACTACTTACTCCAAAACTAAAAACTACTGAACGGATTTTCATACGAATTTCACCTATCAATAGAGTGATTCTCGAGGAAGGCTTAGGTACCTATATAACTTGTTAAGGTTTTGTGTTAATTGGTTGAAATATAACGATATTGTCGGAAGAAATCACGCTGGCTAGGAGCTTTAATCGAAAACGCTGGCTAATCCGTTTAAAATTGATTTCTCCAAAAGAATAATACAATTCACTTACAAAGAGAAATACAAGCAATCATAATATACATTATTTACCTACATAGTGCAAGAATAGAATAAAATTTATTCTAAAACAAAACAACTTATTTATTTCTGTAAGAAAAAAGTGGGTACGTAACTACGTACTGTGTGAATTGGCAACGGTAAGCCAGTATAGTGAAATTGTCATCGCTCGAGCGCGGGCGGCCCGCGCTGTCGCGCAGACCACCGTAACGTGACCGAGACATTAATAAAGAGATACGCGTTTATACTGGTTGGTTTGACCGGTCAACACGTCCGCCGAGCTCGCCTAGCAGTTGGTGATAACAGTCCTAGAACATGCATGGGGTTATATTACGTGACTTACGTGTTAACTTTTACCTAATCCCTACGTGCCGATAGCAATTCAATCAATGTTGTTTGTAATTTTTTTTTATTTTTACGTATCATAATTATTTTGTTTATTTGGGATTATTACATAATATAATTATTAGATTGTATGTTTTTTTCCTTTTTGCCATCAACCTCGAGAGTAAGTAAATATTCTATTATTGCACCAACAATTATACATTTTACATACATGTAAAACTACAATAAATTTTAAAGGAAAATAGAACCAGGTAACAACAGGCGGTCTTATCGCTAAAAAGCGATCTCTTCCAAATAACCGTTAGGTAGCAGGAAATTTAGAACTCACACAAAAGTCAACAGGTACTGCAAGGAGCTAAATATGGAGACTATTAAATACAAACACACATACTACTTATATAAGTATTCAAACAATACCTATATAATACACTACTAAATATACAATATATACTATACTATTTCTACTGTTTTATTATTATTGAACTCTAACAACATTTCGGTGGTAATTACTGGGAAAAATAATCCCACCTTTTACCAGTGGTATCTACTGGGAAAAAATTCCCAGTTTTTTGTATTAGGTAGCATACTTATATAACGGAGATTTAGGATCCATGCTTAAGAGCCCTTAATCCTTGGAGCGT
Source organism: Cydia pomonella (assembly GCF_033807575.1). NCBI lineage: Eukaryota > Metazoa > Arthropoda > Insecta > Lepidoptera > Tortricidae > Cydia > Cydia pomonella. The sequence continues at coordinate 235,476 of NW_026907807.1, read as the reverse complement.
TCTCCGATTTCACGAAATAACGCTCGATAGATGGCGTTGGCGCTCGGTACGCGAGCGCCGGCAACGCGACGCGCGTTTCAATGCAGACTAGAATAATCTTGATAGTTTTCAATATAATTTCAAGCAACATTAATTTTAGTGTCATATGATATCATATGGGCACTCTTTATTTTATTGTATATGCACAGTAGTTTTTTTTTAATGTACACTACTACTAAGTGTACAGACTACAGAGTGTACTATAACCCTTGCTCTTTATTCTGTCTCTTTCACACCAATGGAAAATGAAGAAGTTACTAAATGACTGCAGGTATAAATAAAGTATATTAGTGCGATAGAGAGACAGATAGTGTTTCGTTGTCGTATCGTAAACGATTGGCATGTTGGCCACACACTTGCTTAGTGCCTAGCCAAAATACCAATCGTTTGCGTATATTAGTGCGATAGAGAGAGAGTAGTGTTTCGTTGTCGTATCGTAAACGATTGGTATGTTGGCTACGCACCCATGATACCTAGCCAAGATGCCAATCGTTTGTGCATATTAGTACGAGAGAGAGACAGATAGTGTTTCGTTGTCGTATCGATTGGCATGGTGGCTACGCACCCATGCTGCGTAGTCAAGATGCCAATCGTTTGCGCACATTAGTGCTATAGAGTTTCAGTGTTATTTGAAATCACGTTAGGGTTTGTATTATTATTTTTGACCCGAATGAAGTCCATCCAGGTTCTTATGATGGAGTCAGGAGTTGGTCACCAGAACTCCTAATCTACTCATTATAATTCCATCGTGCTTGGGCTCAAAAGATTTGCCCTGACGAACACCATCGATCTAGATGAGGTCCAGGGTCTCATGACGGAGTCAGGAGTTGGTCACCAGAACTCCCCAGAACTCCTAATCTACTCATCATAACTCCATCGAGTTTGGGCTCAATAGATTTACCCTGATGAGCACCATCAATCTAGATGAAGTCCAGGGTCTCATGATGGAGTCAGGAGTAGGTCACTAGAACTCCTAATCTACTCATTATAATTCCATCGTATTCGAGCTCAATAGATTTGCCCTGACGAGTACCATCGATCTAAATGAAGTCCAGGGTCTCATGATGGAGTCAGGAGTTGGTCACCAGAACTCCTAATCTACTCATTATAATTCCATCGTGTTTGGGCTCAAAAGATTTGCCCTGACGAGTACCATCGATCTAGATGAAGTCCAGGGTCTCATGATGGAGTCAGGAGTTGGTTACCATAATTCCTAATCTACTCATCATAACTCCATCGTGTTTGGGCTCAATAGATTTGCCCTCACGAGCACCATCAATCTAGATGATGTCAGGGCAACTCTATTGAGCCCAAACACGATGGAGTTATGATGAGTAGAGTAGGAGTTCTGGTGACCAACTCCTGACTCCATCATGAGACCCTGGACCTCATCTAGATCGATGGTGCTCATCAGGGCAAATCTTTTGAGCCCAAACACGTTGGAATTATAATGAGTAGATTAGGAGTTCTAGTGACCAACTCCTGACTCCATCATGAGACCCTGGACTTTATCTAGATTGATGATGCTCGTCAGGGCAAATCTATTGAGCCCGAACACGATGAGGTTATGATGAGTAGTTTAGGAGTTCTGGTGACCAACTCCTGACTCCATCATGAGACCCTGGGCCTCATCTAGATCGATGGTGTTCATCAGGGCAAATCTATTGAGCCCAAACACGATGGAGTTATGATGAGTAGATTAGGAGTTCTGGTGACCAGCTCCTGACTCCATCATGAGGCCCTGGACCTCATCTAGATTGATGGTGCTCGTCAGGGCAACTCTATTGAACCCAAACACGATGGAGTTATGATGAGTAGATTAGGAGTTCTCGTGACCAGCTCCTGACTCCATCATGAGACCCTGGACCTCATCTAGATTGAAGGTGCTCATCAGGGCAACTCTGTTGAGCCCAAACACGATGGAATTATAATGAGTAGATTAGGAGTTCTAGTGACCAACTCCTGACTCCATCATGAGACCCTGGACCTCATCTAGATCGATGGTGTTCGTCAGGGCAAATCTTTTGAGCCCAAACACGATGGGATTATAATTAGTAGATTAGGAGTTCTGGTGACCAACTCCTGACTCCATCATGAGAACTTGGACTTCATCCGGGTCAAAAATAATAATGCAAACCCTAACGTAATTTCAAGTGAAAATGCGTTTTTTCAGAAAATCGCAGCCAAATAACACTAGACCTTACTCATAGTGTTGTGTTCCTGCCGGTGAGTAAGGTTGCCAGAGCTCAACGAGGGGCGGGAGGGGGTTAGGGTCGGCAACGCGCATGTAATTCCTCTGGAGTTGCAGGCGTACATATGCGGGCCGTATGCTTGTTTGCCACCGACTTAGTATTAAAAAAAAAGTAACACTGAAAATCCATCAATAAGCGAGTCTGTTAGGCATACTGTAAAAAATGAACTTTTATTAAGATTTTCTAATCGCAGTATATAGCACTTCTCGGAACTCCGTAGCTGATTACGATCGCAACGAATGCCTGACAATCGAGCACAGGTCCGTCCTCTAAGCGCGCTCCGCGCGGACTGAGAGCGGGGCGTCGCTGCTGCGTGATTTATACGTGTTTAAAAAAAATATAAATTTACGGCAATGTAGGTCCCTTAGTTACGATTTTTTTTTATAGGTTAACATAAAGTTACAGTTTGCTATAATATTATTTTTAAAGCAAAATATGCGTACAATTTGCGGAAATAAAATATAATAAAACCCTGTTTTCGCCAAAAAAATGAAGAAAACTCGGAAGGTATTTTATCAGTTTTTTCAAATGAATCTTCGATTGTTAATCATTCCAGCCCCTCGTACGAGATATGTTGAATCAAATTGTAGTCATTCATGTACCAAATGATTCTTGTTTATAGCAAAATTGAGAACCGAAACGCCACATCTCACTGCAAAATTTGGAAAAGACTCCCAAAAAACCTCATTAAAAAAGAGGTTTAAAAGAGAAAATGAAAATTTGAACTGTTGGAGCCCCTAGTTTAGGAAATGATTATTTAAGTACGTTATCAGTTTTTGAATAAATACTAATAGTTACGTCGTAATCTTGAATGAAAAAGGAAGCATTTTACAAAATACGCTCGTCTGTAGGAATAAGGACTCTTAACTGCTATTGTCTTTATTGTCATGGCATACGCTGAGTTTAATCCATTTCATCCCTTATTTTGTTTTTCTCGCTTGCATTCTACAGCGGCCTGGAGTTCACTGACAATCTTATCTCAAGGGCGCAGAAATTTGCGCTGTTAAGTCGTATGAATAACCATGGACACACACTTATAATATTAGACGAATACCGTTTGAGAAATGGACCCCAGAGATATTTTTTCTTTTTATTTTACTTACATAAAAAAATAAAAAAATTATTCAGCCTATATACGTCCCACTGCTGGGCACAGGCCTCCTCTCATGTGCGAGAGGGCTCGGGCTATAGTCCCCACGCTAGCCCAATGCGGAATGGGGACTTCACATACCCCTTTGAATTTCTTCGCAGATGTATGCAGGTTTCCTCACGATGTTTTCCTTCACCGAAAAGCTAGAACACACTTACATATAAAACTATATTTTTTGATGTTTCTTCATATGAAACTATAGGTATATTTTTTGTCTACATATTAGTTTTGATCAAAAATTGTGTATGACTGTTTCTAAATAAAAAGAAAAAAAAAATAACACCGGAATCCTCCTTGTTGCCGACTCGCGCTTGACGCCTGGTTTACAGCGTCCGGCCGTTAATCCAGTTTACGTGTTCCCGGATTATTAAATAGTTTTTATTGTTGTATTTTTTACGGGAAAGCCTTTTTGTGGTTCTTTATGGCGTGCTATGTGAATTTTCAATATGGCGGCCCTGTAGTCATGCGTGTGACCACGTTTACTACCTTAACTTACCTACTTCAGCGGTCTTCTAGCCTAGACGGTAGTAACCCTGCCTGCGAAGCATGAGGTTTCGGGTTCGAATCTTGGTAAGGGCATTTATTTGTGTGTTTATCTGTTTATCATAAAAATTCGGATTATGGATCTATTGTATGTTACAAAGTTATTCATGTTTTATATGTAGTTGTATATCCATATATTATATATATGTATATTTGTCTAGTACCCACAACACAAGCCTTATTGAGCTTACTGAGGGACGAAATTGGTTTGTTTTTTATTTATTTATTCTGTATTCCACTAGGTGAATCTTTTAAAACTTCTAGAAATGTTAGGAATTCGATTTTATGTTTGATTAAATTCAATACTTTTTTAATCAAAACTTGGCTTCTTCCTATTTAAATATTCTCAAAACACTACAAAATACTTTAGGCATATAATAGTCTAGGCCCTGCCGATTTATAAAATAATACACAATAAAATAAGAATCACCATCTCGGATCTCGGACTAGGCTCAAACTTTCCTTCCAACCTTTATTGAAAGAAAAAAAAAAACAGAAGTATGAGCATGGTATAAAAAAAAGTTTAATATGGGTTAGCACGTTGTTACTGGTTAATTATCAATGTACGTTGAGACTCGGTATCGTTAATATTGAAGATTCTTACGGTAGATGTCGCCATGCGCGTCTCTGAGCCGTGTAAACAAAAAAGGAACGGAAAACTTGGCACGCTTCTGGGCTATAACCGCGAAAATCGAAGTTCGTCAACGGCGGGCATTTTTCTCTGTCACTCTAATTACATCTTTGTGAGACTAAAAGAGAAAGATCCGGCAATTTCCGGATATCGGTTTACGCAGTAGGCCCCCTGATAAGCTTCGACAACTCAGTTGAATAACAGCGTTTATAAAGGTCGCCGGAGTTCATGTCTGGTGGTTTTTTTTAAATTTTTCTTTAATTTAGAAGGTAGTATCGCTTGCAGACTTGTTTCAAAATTACCCAAGTATTCACGTCAACGACCACCGGATCAAAAAACACATAAAAAGTTGTTGCAAAAAGATCCTACCGCTTCAAACTTTCGAAAATCGAGCGGCGTTTCGAGCCTCTGTGAACGTGAAATTGAGAATGACACTCTGTATGGAAAAAAAACTTTGACAAAGACGAGAGGGTTACCAGTTACTAGCTGGTTTTAAAATACAGGGAAAAAGGCAAACAGGACATATTCGTGGAGGATTCAAATTTTTATTTTGAAAATAAGAATGTTATAGCATTATAAAGCTTACATCAACTACCTTTTTATATAGAACGAAAAACTGAAGTTACTTACATTCATGAGGTGATATTGACCATCGGTTTTTAAATTATACGTAATTAGGGTTCCGTACCCAAAGGGTAAAACGGGACCTTATTGCTAAGGCTTCGCTGTCTGTCCGTCTGTCTATCCGTCTGTTACCAGGTACATCTCATGAACCATGATGGCTAGACAGTTGAAATTTTCGCAGATGATGTATTTCTGTTGCCGCTATAACAACAAATACTAAAAAATACGGAACCCTCGGTGGGCGAGTCTGACTCGCACTTGTCCGGTTTTTCGTTGCTAAGCGCGTTCATTGTGTATTTTAATAAATAGAATCAGGCTTTACTTTGCGGAAATCCATACTAAGTAAAACAAAATTACTTTGCTAATCCACGAAAAGATAACTTGCTGATCAGTGTTAACCCGTTTTACCTACTTGCGTATTTTTACATGCAATTGATGTTCCCACCCTCTCACCGCAAAAATACATACGCAAATAAATATAACATACCACCAAAAGTATAAAACTCAAGTAGTGCCGGTTCGCCTGCGTAAATTTTCAAATAATGAATAGAATCAGGGTTTCAAAAAATTTAATAGGAGACCTTCGCTTCCTCTCAGTCAGTTAGTTCTGTATTCTCAAGGAAGCAGTTTACTAAGCATATGCTGTAGACGGAAAGCCACCGCATATAACTCCGACACCACGACGTTTGTAACTGAACTGGTTGAGTCATTAATCGTCTTCGCCGTGAGATTTATTTGGTGTCGGTTTGCTGTTGAGACAGACCTATTGTTTGGGTGTTGTAGTTAGTATTTAATGACTAAAATAGACTAAGGTTCTGTTGCACAATGTCCAAGTAAAGTCCTGAATAAGCTACTTGCCACTTATCCGACGAACAAAGTCATCGTTGGCGTTTCACAATCTTCAAATAAGCTTTAGATAAAGTGCTGTTTTGCAGGAAGTTTTATCCGGCAGTTAATTTATTTGTTAGTTAGCTATCCAATACTTTACTTGGACATTGTGAAATAGGCCCTTTTAGTCTAACAAACCTAACCTAACCTAACTCCCAGCCAAAACATGATAAGCTTCAACAAACTTTTTCAATCGTCCTCATGCAAATGTTCCTCTTGCCAGGCACGAACGTCAACAAGGCTGAACACACACGGACAACTTACGGGCGCAGTGTCAACTAAACTACACTGGTTAAAGTGCAAGTTCATGTCCTCCAAACGCAGCTCGCTGAGCACTGAGCGGACGGCCGTGCGTGCCATCATTAGTCATTAGTATTGAATTGTTAGTTTAGTGACTTTTAAACAAAAATCTATAAGGTGAATCAGAAATAAAATTACGCATTCTTAGAAATAATTTTCATGGTTGCAAAAAAGTTGCATTACACTAGTTAAACCTTACATACACAACACAAGCATTCTTGAGCTTACTGTGGGGCTTAGTCAATTTGTGTATTAATGTTCTATAATAAATATTTAAGTAATATTTTATTAAAGGCTCTGGTTCTGAGTATTTAATATACATAAAAACTCATAAAATATTTTCTATCATTTTAAAGGTAAATGAGCACTAAGTTTATATAGAGAAGTGGTCACAAAACTTCGTCCCCTTTCATCTCAAGCTATTCGGGTAACTTGTTAAACTGCAAGATGCTATAAAGTAGACAATCTGTATGAAAATGGTTTGGGTTACGGTTATAGTTTTACGTAATATGGCGCCGGTATAGTTAAGGGGTTGACTTTGAGAAGTTTCATTATAGGTCAGTGTGCAAAGAAGGGATTAAACATTAATATTAAATAAAATATACTCGTATTCGGACCTTTAGTCCAATTTGTGATTTTGATAGCCACCAAGCGGATGCCGAAAGTTAAGCGCGGACGTGGCAGGGCCAGACAGAGATGGCGGGAAAACTTAGACACCTTCATCAGTAACTAGCCAGAAATAGCACAACAACGAGATGGACCCGGGTACGTCCTTGAACCCGGGTGCGTCCTTAAACTACGTCCAAAAGAGAGGTATGGGCATTGTGAATGTCATCTCGCTTTGTGTGGTAGGGCACAGCACTACCACTAATGCCTAGAATAGCACTAGACCCTACTCATAGTGTAGTGTTCCTGCCGGTGAATAAGGTTGCCAGAGCTCAACCAGGATGCGGGGTATTAGGGTCGGCAACGCGCATGTAACTCCTCTCGAGTTGCAGGCGTCTATAGGCTACGGTAACGGCTTACCACCAGGCAGGACGTATGCTTGATTGCCACCGACGTAGTATAAAAAAAAGTCTGTGGAGATCACGGGGAGAGGCCTTCTCCCAGCAGTGGGACACTATAACGGGCTGTTAAAAAAAACCTTTTACGGCCTCAAAATGTAGTGCAGTACCTAGGTACACTCGTATTACACGTATGAAAGTATGTGTGAAGTTTCCAAATTGCACAGGGCTAACGTACAAGCTCAAATCCTATAGCAGGTAGGTATGATGATCCTCCCGGCCGATTTCGAGCATGGCGACCACTTCGACTCCTAGCTAGCTCGGCGCTTGTGCGCTTTAAGATGGCTGATGAAGCCTATCTTCGAGGTGAACCCCCGCGCACATTGAAGGCACGTGAGGACACCAGCAACAAGTAGTGGTAGTGAATGGACGCAGGCTGGCGTGTTTTCAGCTCGTCGCGTTTAGCGTCGAGGTCAACTTGACGTTGCTCCTTAAAATCGCGCACTTTGACCTGCTCCGTAAATGACAGTAAACGTGTGTCTAGCAATGGAGCGTATCTAGGCCGGCTATAATTAGTCTTTTAAGAACTTTAAAAATCATATAGTTCTATGGACCTTTTATGTCACACAAAAGCCGTTAAAATTAACAACTACAAATAAAGATCTGAGAAAGTTTTCAAAGCGTTAAAGCTTACCCCTTAATCTAGAACGGTTAACCGTTTACGAGTTGCTACAGGCTTTACGGGTCCAGTTAATTTCCAAAGCTTGACACAGTACAGTACAGTGACAAAGCTTGACGAGTCCGTTCCGCATGAGTACAATCTGGATCTCTTCAAGGCTAGAGTCAATAGGTATCTCATAGGTAAGCGTGCTCCACCGTAGACCGCATCATCAATTGCCGTCAGGTGAGATCTTGGTCAAACGCCGTGACAAAGCTTGACGAGTCTGTATTTCCGCATGAGTACAAGCTGGATCTCTTCAAGGCTAGAGTCAATAGGTATCTCATAGGTAAGCGTGCTCCACCGTAGATCGCATCATCACTTGCCGTCAGGTGAGATCTTGGTCAAACGCCGTGACAAAGCTTGACGAGTCTGTGTTACCGCATGAGTACAATCTGGATATCTTCAAGGCTAGAGTCGATAGGTATCTCATAGGTAAGCATACTCCACCATAGACCGCATGATCACTTACCATCAGTTGAGATCATGGTCAAACGCCTGACTATCCTCCATAAAAAAGGGAATAATTTCGTGTAACTTTGTTCGTTGTAAAATCGTTACCAAACATTGAATTAAAAATATGTACGTAATTAGCTCCAAAATTACTTACAATGTTAAAATTGTTTTTTTTTTTTCCTTTTTTGGTTAGTGTAAAACATTCCCGCATCCGAAAGCCCGAGGTATGGTAAAAAATCATCTAAAATCAAGAAGTTTATTCGGAGTCAAGATACTGCCCTTTTAACTGTGTTAAGTTCGTGCAGCTCACACTTTGATACAAGGCTTATAGCATGGTAACGTCAATGCGAGCGAAAAAGCTTAACTTCAGTTTTAAACCGGGGCAAATTCAGATTATAACAACACGATATCAACGAGGTTGAACTCAATCCTAATAAAGCATTTTCCCCGCTGGGTTGGAAGGTCAAATCAAGCAATTGGCCGTTTAAACCTCATTTAAATTTTAACTTCAGTACCTTTATCTCTGCATCTTCCGGTACGTGGTCGCCATTTTCTGGCCCATCGGCCAGCAGTTCTGCGAGCAATGTGGAATACCGGAAGACGCAGCGTGGGAAGGCCCCAGACCAACGATCTGGTTAAAGTCCCAGAAAACCGTTGGTTAAGGGAAGTAAATAACCGTTCGTTGTTGTGGCGATCCTTGGATGAGGCCTTTGTTGAGCAGTGGACGTCTTTCGGCTGAGATGATGATGATGAAGATGACCTTTATCTCGCTCGCGCTTCTGCAAATAGGATGCACTGCTGAAGTATAATATTGATATCATATTAATAAATTTGAATACGCCCTTTGCAGTTTATAACTGGATTTTCTTATAACGTTTAACTTTGTAGTTTTGCCATGTTTCCAGCTCTCGAATATGTCGCTTTAAAGCTTTTTAACGAATTTAATCCTGTTGACGGCGGTTAACTTTAACGGCGATATTTTTAGCAAGAGACGGTTGAGGTAGCAACATTTTAACGAAATGTTAAGGTACCATTCAGATTCAGACTACAAATATTACAATAGCAGCAGTATTGAAGCGCGATGTTACTTTGACTAATGTCAAAACACATAGGTATTGACAATTGGGTACTTGACTCATGTTGAATATTATAACAAAAATTGGTTAAATGGATAGAAAATAAGCCATCCATTATAGGAAAGTGGAATTCAATAAATTAATTGAGATTATAAAAAAATACAAATTCTCGAAGGTCTCAAAAAAAAATTTTATCTTTCAAAAATAGAAAAAAATGGTACCATAACGATTCCGTACATTTTATTGAAAAATAAATTGTATGACAACTATACACATAAACGCAATAATTCAAGGTCAAAATGGCAATGCCCTTACCAGGATTTGAACCCGGGACCATCAGCTTCGCAGGCAGGGTCACTACCCACTAGGCCAGACCGGTCGTCGATTTTTGACAGGCGATCATGAATACTAGTCCTGTGTGTGTAGCAAATAGTAAAACGTATAGTGCTTTTAACTTAGGTTTTCTCTCCGTATTTAATCTCCATAACACATAATTAAATACGCCTTAACCGGATAAGCGGGCAAATTAGGAACGTGGACCGGAAGTGACGTCATCCATCATGCTCCGGAAACGCCTCTCATTAGGGTAATGGCGGACAAAGACACTGGATAGGGAAATTCCTCAAGTGCTCGGATGATTAAACTTACATTAATGTTACATGGGATTTAGCGAGGATTGCGGAATCCCGAAATATCGGACTGATATTTACGATATTACGATACCGGAATGAAGGGGACCAAAATTGATATATTGGGATTGTGGTATTAGAAATTTTTAGTTTCGTTTAGTAAAAAAATATGAAATACGACAAAAACTGGGATTACAAAAAGCTCTACCGCGAGACCGCCCGAATCGGTTTGTAATCTTTTTCCTCCTCCAAAGTGTAATATTTCAAAAATAAACTTGAATAAATATAAATATGCTTCCCCAGAGCTCAAAAGTTTTCTACTCATCATTGGTCACAGCATCTTTCCAGATGATAGTTGGAACGACTAATTGTGGTGGAAGATAAATACACGTTGTAGTTTTCTGACTTTATATTTATTTTTTTATCATTCAGCTAGATTACAAATATCGACTACTTTTAATGACTGCCACCAACGGAATGCCCGCCTACAGATATTTATTAATCTAGCAGGGCGATGGTTCTGAATTCAAATATATAATTTTTGCCAGTTACCTACCAAACGACTGTGAAGGTTTCATACCTTCACAGTAGTCTACAGCCTACATCGACTGCGATGGCTATATAAACCAATCGCGCTCAGCATTTCTTGCCGCATCGATCACAGATGTCTCCACAGGTTACGATGTCACTCCGGTCTCATCTCCACACGTTCTTCTGAACAGTTAGCTGGGATGTTGAAGCACTATATAATCTGTCTGAGCATGACTTCACGTGGCAAACTGTCCGTTCAATCAGATCCATTCTATGAACGAGTCCCAACGTCGTCTCTGTTTCAGCATAGCCATTCTGCTGTTGCATTTGGTCTTTGAAAGAACAGCTTCAATGGTTACCCGATCTTTCCAAGTTACTCCTAATATAGTTCAGAGACAGCGCTTCTGAAATGTGTGCGACGCTCTTACTTGGAGGTAGTCCACGTTTCTGAAGCGTACAGCAGGATACTAAGTACGCAGGCTTGATAAACGTGAACCTTGGTGGACATGGTAATCCATTTGGTATCACTGCCCACGAATCAAAAATTGACAAGGCAAATGCAGTTTTAATTTGATAAAATAAATATTCTGAATTCAATAGAACGAGAGACTTCTTAAAGGTGTCTGGGCGGCTAGAGTTTAGATAAGAATCCAAATAATAAAGTTAAGTAGTCAAACCGATATAAAAATACGATCGTTCGTCTGTGGATACGTCATGTACATATCCCGGAATACATATTGTGAGAATATGTAAACCATAATACTTTTCTTAAGTGTATTCGCAAAAAGCATAAAACTTGGCGAATCCGCGAAGCTTAAGTCGCGAATTCTTTTTTTTAATAAAAAAGGATTTAACATATGACAAGCGCGGGATATTTGGCGGCATTACTCTTACGGATATAATCCTGGAATAAAGCCTCTTATATTTTCGTGAGGCCATTAAAACAGCGTTTCGTTTAAATTTTGATCAAATGACTACATAGAAAACATTGCTTATTGACATATATAAAAATTAACAAACAGATGGAAATGACAACAAACTCCTACGATCAAGGAAATATTTCGCTAAAAGCCGTAGCAAGCGATTGATCGTGATTTGGCAACATTATTACATTGAGGTAAGTTAAATTCAATTCAATTGAACAATGGACCATAATGGTTAGTAACAATAATGATTAAAAACTAAGTTTGACGACCGGTCTGACCTAGTGGGTAGCGACTCTGCCTATGAATTCGATAGTCCTGGATTCGAATCCCGGTAAGGGCTTGTATTTGTGTGATGAACGCAATGAATAAGAATATCCCTATAATATATACTTTTTTTATTTATTTAAGTGTTAGTAGAACAAAATCAGAAAGCACAACACCGCCTATAACAATAACAATCATCTAGTAGCGGTCATGACACAGGCAAGATGCCGCATTATAGGTGAGTCTTATCAGCCCGCTACAGTAGCCAGGATGGGGTTGAAATTGGAACTGGCCCGCACTCTACAGAGCAACGAGGCAATTCTCTTAAGCATATCTTCAAACTTCTAACACATGAGCTGACGTGCCTACTGTAGAAGTTATTAGTATGATATGTTTAGCTATTATGACGCTTCATGTTTATAAACAAGTACTTTTACTTGCTAACTACTTCCTCTCCCACATGTTACCTTATAGTTTTGTCTTATTTTATTTTATTGTATTATATAAAATTTTATTTATTTATTCGTATGGCAAAAATACAATAGTTCATATGGAATATCGGTAAAAGATATATTTATTACAGCAGTAGGCCTAATTGCTGGATCCATTCGGTGACATTGTTGTCTAAAGTGAACAAGTCCTCTGCCGGGTTGCCCTGGTATTTGGTGAGTGGGCATTCGCGAGTAATATGGTTCATGCTCTGCACCGCAGCTCCGCATTCGCATGCTGGCGACTCTCTCCATCCACATCTGTGTAGAAACTCTCGACTACTACCCTAACCGGTTCGTAATCGATATAACTGGCCCCAACGTAGAAACCTGCAGGTTTTTCTGTAGGGTTGATATTTGTCCCTTGATGACTTACGGCCCGATTCGAGCGAATATTCTTTTTTGAATCGTTTCTTCATAATATAAAATTAAGATAATTATTAGTAGTCAAGATTTACCTCCGCTCGTTCTGTGGCCACAGTCGCGAGAGGTTAATCTCCAACCGCGCGATAAGTGGCGTCGAGGGTGAATCCTTAAAAATGGCGCCACCGTGCTGCTTGTACAAGCTGCCAGAATTTTAACTAGGAGAAAACCTGTTTTTCGGGCTGAATGCTTGACTATTATAACAAGTCGTGTTTACATAATATCATAACAATAACAAAATTAAAATAGATAATTTCCTGCTACCCAAAGGTTGTCTGGAAGAGATCGCTTCTTAGCGATAAGACCGCCTGTTGTTACCTAACTTTTAAGTGTTTTTTTCATTTCCTGTCTATTTTTAACTGTATGGTGCATAATAAAGAATATTTACTTACTTACTTACTTAAAATAAAAAATAAAAATAAGTTATTCAGTAACTTCATAACTTAACAATATGCAGGTTGGCGTCTCTTTTTAAGTATACAAGATACCTGTGCCAAGAGACACCGCTCTTCCTTACTGGTTAGCTTATTAACAATAACAAAACAACGGTTAAAAGAAACAAAAATATAACAAAAAAATTAGATTAAATTACTTACTTACTTAAAATCTTAAGGCCTGTAATGTCCGAGTAAAGTCCTGAATAAGCTACTTGCCATTTATTTGACGAATATAGTCAACATTGGCATTTCACCATCTTCACATAAGCTTAACTGGTAGATAAATACCTTTACAACTTAAGGTTTTTTTTATCTGGCAGTTAATTTATTTATTCATTAGGTATGTAATACTTACTATTCAAATAAAAAACACAAAATTTGGTACAGAAATTTGAACCTATGGTGTAGGAAATAGAGTACTTAAATTTTATTTTGTTTGAAAATTGGACGAAATAAAACTAATGCAACTCTGTTTCAATCAACCATCGGTCGGCTTCATAGGCAGGGTCACTACCCACTAGGCCAGAGCGGTCGTGCAAAAGCGATATAACCTTATGAAAACGTATTAATATAATTCAAAACTTCCCTTTCCGCACTTGTACAAAGAATGTGTTCATATCATAATTCAGAGCAAATTTTACCTGACGTGCAAAGCAAAGCCGCATGTCACGGCTACCTTCTATTTTACAGAGACGTAATCATGAATACCCAATGGGATACGTGACTTTCCACCACCAGTTAAAAATTACACCATAACAACCCAAAACAACTCTTATTATAAGTGCCTAAGGAGTTATGCTAACTGCAGTGTTAAATTTGTAGAACTGAGATACGACTTGTATCCAGTATAATTTGAGCTCTGTCATTTCAACGCGCTTGGAATTTTAGTAAAGGCACCAATGTTTATATGAAGACTGACGGCTCAGGTTATAAAAGTTGACGTGCACAGACGAACTCGCGTACTTTTAGTATGTAAATCATAATCAAAGTGACGTTTATTGTTGTGTAAATGCGGCTGTTATGTGACAGAAGGGCATTCGGGAATTTTGTCGGAATTGCTAAAAGATAACTGAAGGTAATAAAGAATACGGGAAATAAATTTTAAAATATGCTTTTTATGCGAGTTAAAGTTAAATATGTATAGGGGTTGTGCGTTATGATTCTTAATTTTTGATGAAGAAACGACTTAAGGTTAATCATCAATACTTTACCTATATATGGCTTTCTTCTCATCTGACTTTTTCTATCAACTTCAACACCGCCATATACAGTATTTACTTACTACATATTAATAAGCCTAATGGAAAAGGTTATAGATAAAAAATCGTAAATGACGGACAATAGGGTTAGGTTACGTTCGCCGCCGCATTACTGCCGCGAGTATGACGTTCATTCGGTCACTCAATTTATCAAGGAAATTGACAGATATGACGGCTGCAACATCGATGCCGTAAAAGTAAACAGCTGCAGTTGATATCCGAACATCACTTTTACTAATAATCAATGAATACTAGTACAAAACTATGCCTAAAATGGTAGGTAGGTATGTTATTGTATAGGTACATTTACTATATTATATCCTATTCCAATTTTAAAACGCAATAGCCCTACATTATCACCCACCCAAGTTATCACCATACATTCTTCAAGGATCCCATTTATCAGTCACATTTGGCCCAAAAAGCGGAATAAATCAATCGGACGGAACCCATTGGGAAAGTGTCACACGTGGTCGGAAAAAATAAAATTTATACGCAATCCGACCGCAAATAACCCTAGGGAGGAGTGGAGGAGGGGGAGAAACGAGCCTTTTTTTACTTCGTTCAGTTCAACCGCTCAGTTGCTCCATTTGTCTGGGGGTGATACTGACAGAACGAAGTAGGTGTTTTAATTTACATAAGTGGTAAGTAATAGTAAAGTAGAATCTGAAACCCGATTTGTAGGAGCTATAAGTGACAAAACGGAAATCGATAAGTTAAGAATAAGTCTGGCGAATGGATAATATTGTAGTAGAAAGAGACGGAATGACTACACCTTGTAAAACAAAGTCTCCTGCCGCGTCTCTCTGTATGTTTGCGATAAACTCAAAAACTACTGAACGAATTTTCATGCGGTTTTCGTCTATCAATAGAGTGATTCTCGAGGAAGGTTTAAGTGTATGAATAATACTTGTCTAATTATGACGAATATATTTAACTTTATCTAAGTAAAATGTATAATAAATTTAATGTAAGCCTACATGCCTTATGTGAGGATATTTGTTAAAAGAATTTAAAAATAAAATTTCAATCTTGACTAAGTATGTAGATACCCTGGGGCCGTGGAGTCATGACGCCCATAAACTTTTCCAGAGCCTTAAAAAAGGCTGATTGAGACTACGGATGACCCTAGGGCTGGCTCATTCCTAGGCCAAAGAATAGCAATAGCTATTCAGCGTGGAAATGTGGCCAGCCTTATGGGCACCCTTCCGCAGGAGTCAGTTCTAGGGCACCTAAGATAGGTTTATTATTATTTTTAGTTCATACTTAATTTTAGTAGTAGTTTATAAGTTTTGTTATTCACCTAATATTAATATTAGTATGAAAGCCACTACAAAACATATATAAGTGGTAATAATTTCATGTACTTAAAGTCGCTCAGAATAATTAAAAATTACTAAGACATGTTTACTTTGATCGCAAGTCAAACTTGTTACTATGTCCTATTCAACTAATGTCAGTTATCACAGTACAAGAAACTGATTCAAATAATTGAAATATTAAAAATATTCAAAATCTCCAAATCAATCTTATTGTACACGATCCATACTGCACTGCTACTATTAGTAATTAAAAACACTTCAATTGACAACTTTTTTTTATTATTTATTAGCCTTTTTGTGTGTCCCACTGCTGGGCAAAGGCCTCCCCTCTAGCTTTCCAATCCTCCCTGTGCTAAGCAACGTCCCGCCAGTCCCGCTGAAACGCATCCAAGTCGTCCCGCCATCTCTTTCTCGGTCTGCCTCTGCCACGACTACACATGGGATGTATATTTTAGCCCATCTGTCATCATTCATCCGGCAGACATGTCCAGCCCAGTCCCACTTAAGCCTGGCGGTCTTCATCCCAACATCGACGACACGGGTTTTGGAGCGAAGCTCTGTGTTCCTCACCCTGTCAGATCTTCGGATACCCAGGATACTCCGCTCCATTGTCCTTTGACAAACCTTGAGCCGTGATTTTTGCGCCTCAGTTAACGACAACTTAATACTCATTTATTCGGAAACCAATTCCTCACACGAAGCGTAATTTTATACGCTTCGCTGCAACAACGCTTCGTGTACGGACGTGTTTGACCATGTACGTGCTCGTAGCATTCTCGTTCTACGTGCGCATTACGCTACGCTTACGCTTCTCTTACGTTACGACGCCGTGAGCTGAGCGCCTTAAAGAGGCTGTGGAAAATTTTTAATAGCGTGAAGTAGCCGATAGAACAGCGACATCTACTGTCAAATTGGGTAACTATAAAACTAAACATAACTACATATAACACTCATGGTATGTAAATATAATCCCAACTCCCTTTGGTTCGCCTCAAAGGCCTATAAATCTCCCTGGGTGTATGTAGATCGGCCCAATATCGATGACTTATTGCACTATTAAGGGTCAGGATTCGATTCTTGTCCGGGTTCCATTAGTCGGATATGTTTGCGTTGCTAGTGAATGCTTTTTGATGGGAAGTCGATGCTAAAGGGTTATATAGGTTTAGTAAGTAGTTACCATAAAATGAGCCTATATTATGGTTTCAAAATTTAAAATCCTTTTTAGATTATAATATTGTGGTATTTAAAGTAGATCATCACAACAATTAAAAATGAATGTTTTATTCCGGCAAGCCTAGTTTCATTTACCATACTTAAACAGCTGGTAAACTTACATTTGAAATTGTGTTTTTACATATTTAACTTTTTTTTTGCTTTAATACGAAATAACTTTTTTTTAGATAAAATAATTACGGTAAAAATGTGAGAAGCAAAGCAGGCACATTTTATAGAATTTATGTAATTTACAAAATTCACGTCAAAGAAAATATTTCAGAAAATCTTCCCGAATGTTTTGAATAGCGATTGTAAAAGAAAATCATTTTTAAAAGAAATTATGATAACTGAGAAACTAAATTTATGTTTTTTTTTACTTCAAACGGGTAAACCCGTATTTCTATATACGACCTTTTATGGGTCCTCTACACAATGAGCCATCATACGGGCCCACTGAGACGGGCCAGCATGTAGAGAGGGTAGTGGTTTCAGATGGCTTATGGCGCCTCGTGATGACGATAGGATGGCCACTGTGTCGGTTATTCGTCCGCAAATTAAAGGTAGTGGACCAGCGGTGGCAAGTACGCATCTACACGTGGCCCATTCCATAGTGCGTGCTCTCAACCATCGCATAGCTATCTCGCTGGTCCAGCGCTGGGCCATTGTGTAGAGGAGCCATTATAGAATAAGCTAGCGCAAAAGCAAAATCACTACGCGACGTATCGGGATGAGCGCGGGTTTCGGGAAGCAAGCAAGCAAGTGCCGCATTTTATTATTTAACGATGCGTCACCTTGAGAAAAGCTATAGTAAAACATAATTTACAGTACATATGGGGCTACTTTATAGCACTAGTGCGAGAAGTAGCATATTACGTTACTGTGTCGAACATTTAAAGGGCCATATGTACTGTAAAACGTTGTACGATACATGTGCGAATAGGTAATTCGCAACTCGTGTCGATTTAAAACACTCCCTTCGGTCGTGTTTTAATTTATCGCCACTCGTTTCGAATTTCCTATTTTTCGCACTTGTATCGTAATGTACTATTATAGGTTCCTTTTTAAGTTTTCAATTTGTATTCTACATTTAAAAATAAAAACAACGATAGTATTTATACCAACACAAACCTGTTAAGCTGTCAGAGATAAGTACACTCGAGCACAATTCAAACAGGTTACCTTGTATGGTCATTTATATACAAAATAACCCATTTTAAATGCACTTGGGTGTACAATATTTCATACCGAAATGAATTTACCGAAACAGCTCGAGTTAATTAACTTTATCTCATCGGATAGCGAATTAAACTTGTTAAATTGAGGCTGAAACTTGCGCGCTATGGAATATTTTAAAGTTATAGTTTTTTTTATAGTAAATATTAAGCACTGATTATTATGTTACGAAAAAAGGAGCAAATATTGTATTAAGAGCTCAAAATGGGACAATACGTTGTGTTAAATATGCAAAGAAATATTAGTCGCATTTGAATGTAGGTGGGGGTAGAAATGTGATTTAGATGTGTATTCCAACTTTATCCATATTATGGTTCATGAAATTTCTGTTTTACAATCTTTAACTTGCCTTGTTAGTATTTCTGTATGTATGTGTATAATTGTGTATATTGTATGTCTTTAATTGTAAATACGTATAATTGTCATTAAAATCATTAAGACTGTTTAAAAAACAATGAACTTACCTTGTGTATTGATCATAATCATAATATTTATTTATAATATAAATGACATGTCACATTTTACACAGAGTATAAAAATTTTAGGTATGTATTTGTATGTAGGTTTAATAAACTTAACAACTTGTAACTATAGTTATCAATCCATTTTCATTTACATTTGTGTGGGTCAAATCTTGTTAGCTAAATTTGAACCACGTCCCGATTTCCGATTGAGCTGAAAATTTGCATACGTATGTAAGTCGGGTGACAATGCAATATTATGGTACCATCGAGATCTGATGATGGGGACAGGAGGTGCCCATAGGAACTCTATGTTGAAACAACGCCACCTAATTGTGTTTGCTGTATTTAGAATTGCCTCAATGAGTATTAGTTGCCTGTGGTAAGAAAAGTACAGTCAGCGATCAAATATTGTACCAAAAATGTTTTTTTTTTTGCCAAAAACTTATGAAGACCGTGGTGGTGCCCATAGTCAAGAATAGAACGGGAGATGTCGCTACCATAAATAATTATAGACCCATTTCGTTGGCCACGATTGTGGCAAAGGTGCTGGACAGTGTGTTGGACAGGGAACTGGAAAAACATTTGACTCTGCATGATGCACAATTTGGATTTAGAGCCGGCCTTTCTACAGAGACAGCAGTTCTCTGTCTGAAACACACTGTGCGGTACTACACGGACAGGGAAACACCTGTGTATGCATGTTTCCTCGATCTGTCAAAGGCCTTCGACTTGGTATGCTACGACAAACTTTGGCAGAAACTGTATGAGGATGCGCACCTACCCAGTGAGTTGGTTGAATTATTTAAGTACTGGTACAACCATCAGAGAAATGTTGTCAGGTGGGCTAATTCGCTGTCAGTCTCATACAGGCTGGAATGTGGTGTAAGACAGGGTGGCTTGTCGTCGCCCAGGCTCTTTAGCTTGTACGTTGACAGGTTGATTAGGGAGCTCAGTAGCACCATGGTAGGATGCTCTGTGGATGGCACTTTTGTGAATAACATTAGTTATGCAGACGACATGGTGCTGCTAGCCCCATCCGTCAACGCTCTCAACAAGATGCTCAGTATTTGTGAACAGTATGCCAAGGCACACGGGCTTAAGTACAACACGTCTAAGAGCGTGATGTTGGTTTTTAAGGCGGGTACCAAACATTATCCACGCGTGCCGCCGGCTAAACTGGACAACACACCTCTTAGTATCGTTAAAGAGTTTAAATACCTTGGACACTGGGTCACGGAGAGTCTGAGTGACGACAAAGATGTGGAGAGGGAGCGTAGGGCGCTCGCAGTAAGGAGCAATATGTTGATTCGTAGGTTCGCAAGGTGTACTAAAGAAGCTAAGGTTACCCTTTTTAAGGCGTATTGTCAATCGTTTTACACTTGCAGCCTATGGATTAACTACACACTACGGGCTCTCAGCGCCCTACGCGTCCAATATAATAATAGCTTTAGGATGCTGTTGGGGCTGCCGCGCCATTGCAGTGCATCGGGAATGTTTTGCGAGAGACGTACGGACGGCTTCCATGCCATAATGCGCAAGCGCGTTGCGTCCTTGGTGAGGCGCCTGCGCGGCAGCCCGAATAGCCTCCTTCAGATGGTGGCAGAGCGCCTAGACGGCCCTTTCCAGCTTCATTGGGATAAGCTGCACAGGGCGTCTAACTGATTTATTAGTTTTTATCAATTGTATGTTATTCGTTTTAGTTTTTAATTTTATGTGTGCAAGTAATTAAGTAAGTATTGTAATTTTAATGTATATTTGTTTTTATTAATTTATATTTTGTCTAAATAATTTTATCAAAATTGCTATAATATTAATGATTGTGTAATTATGGATCGCATGTATCTGAAATAAAGAAAATTTATTTTTATTTATTTATTTATTTCTCATTTATCCCTTGGAGTGGTAAGCCGTCGACTCCCGACCGATTAAGTCATTCAAAATTCAAATTTGATTAACTGGAATAAAATTAACGGCATATGCCGCTTGAAGAGTTATATAGGAGTCAATATGTGCAACATGGCTGCTTTATATCGAACACTTATCAGACTAGGTCTGGGGTCAGTCAGGGATCGGTACTGGGTCCTTTGCTCTTCGGTATAATGATTAATGACCTGGCATCCGTTCCGAGTTTCGCTAGATGCCTTCTTTATGCCGATGACTTGAAGTTGATCTATGGAGTACAAGGAATCTCAGATTGTGAATCTCTTCAAAAGGATCTTGACCAACTGCGCGAGTGGAGCGTAAAAAATAGACTATCATTTAATGTCTCTAAATGTGCGGTTATAAGTTTTAGCAAGGCACGAAATCCACTTAACTACACATATATTTTGGGTTCAGACGCAATAGTTCGTGTTAGCTCCATCCGCGATCTCGGTGTCATTCTAGACTCTCGTCTCAATTTCCATGAGCACCTGAATGCATTGACCCGTAATTGTTACAAGAGGTTGGGATTTGTCATTCGAAATGCCAGGGATTTTACCGACTCAAGAACAATAAAACTGCTCTACAATGCCTTAGTGAGGAGTAAGCTTGAGACGGCCTCTGTCGTTTGGTGTCCCTACGAGACAACATATGTCTTACAACTGGAAAAAGTACAGAAAGTGTTCTTGCGCTTCCTATACAAAAAAATGTACGGGTATTACCCATTCCTTTATCCCACCAAGTTTTTGTTGGGAATGATGGGATTTAACTCCCTAGAGGTAAGACGCAGCTCAGCACTTCTCACTACAATCTGTAATATCTTACGCGGTGACTCTGACTGTGTCGAGTTAACAACACAAGTAGTGCGTCTGTTTGTCCCAACACCTTCTAGATTTGAGTTTCGGCCTCGTAATCGCTGTCTTTTATCTGTGCCGGGTTCCCGAACTGTGTCGCGCAGGAACGCTCCTTTTGTTCGAGCTTTACGCAGCTTGAATTCACTCCTCGCATCAGCGCCTGAATGTGATGTGTTTGCAAGTAGATGGATGTCAGTGCGTGATGAATGTCTGAGGTTCAGCGAGATGATGGATATTCGTCCCTCCTCTGTGTTATAAGTGTCACCTGTATTCTAATTAGTATTTTTATGTTTCATGTCAACTCTTTCCAATTATACATGTCTAGATTGTCTAGGTTCAATATGTAATTTCACAGTGCTTTAGTTTTAACTGTTATACTGTGTTAATTAAAATGAATAAATAAAATAAATAAATAAAAAATATAGATATCATCACGTGATCACCGATCATCAGTCAAAGAAAGTGAATTGTCAGACGCTTCAGCCGCGACCCGTAACGTCCCAACGAGAGACATCCTGTACGTCTGTCCCCACACCGTTGGAGTTGCACATAGCCTATTATTTACTAGCCCCCTTATTCATAAACGTCTACTAAAGTTACCAGGTGCTAATAATCGTTTGTCCCTTTCCGACGTATTGGTATGATGGAAAGGGACAAACGATTATTAGCGGCTTGTCAACTTTAGTAGACGTTTATGAATAAGGGGGTTAATCATTATAACTTTTTACCACATGTAAATATGTTTTTTTTTTTTTAATTACAGAAAATCTTATTTTTTTTAGGTATTTATATATATTTATTACATATATTTTTTAATGTTTAGGATAGGAGTGCGTGTGGGTGTGTGTGTGTGTGTGTGTGTTATACATACTAAATAGTAAATCAAGCCTAAGCAAATTAGGAAGGCTAGGTATTAAGCTATTTAAGACAAATTAGGAAGTGGCCAAAGTCGACCGGAGGGGCAAAAAGTAACTGTAAAAGTACTTATGTACATGTTTATTTTATTCTTTTAGGTTATGTTTAGGCACAATAAGTAGTGTTTGATAAAAATACAAATTATTTCCTAAAATTCTACCAAGCCAATTCATTTTGCATCTCTAACTTTTTAAATAATCCTTAATCTCCTCCAATTATCGCGTTTTAGGGGAAACAGGGGAGAATTCAAAGAAACGAACAAAATTCTAAATTGAAGGGGGAAATCTGAAACTTTTGGCCGGTGAAATATGCGTTATTGAAAATTTAAATCTAAAAGGGACGTCTAGTTGCATTTTAAGAATAATATTTTTCATTTGATACGAGTACTTCTTCCATTTTGAGAATAATTTGTTCAGAATTTGTTTGTTGTTTGTTGTGCGTTTTGGAGCCGCCGGGGTTGAGCCGCACGGATGGTAAGAGGCCAGATGGACTTACTTTAATTCCGTCGCGGAGAGGACGCTGCCTTTTGTGGGATGCAACTTGTGTTAGCACTTATGTTGCATCCCATTTGAGGCTGACCACAGGCTGTGCTGGCTCAGCAGCGAAGTCCGCGGCACAGGCTAAGCACGCGAAGTACGCCGCGCTGGAATCCTCGTACGACTTTCTGCCGGTGACCAAGACGGCAGGGCCTTGGGGGTCAGAGGCTCGTGCTTTTATTAAAGAATTAGGGCGCCATTTACGCGAGAGATGCTGCGATCCTCGCTCTGGGTCGTATCTGGTTCAGCAAGTTTCCATTGCAGTTCAGCGGGGAAACGCAGCGGGAATAATGGGGACCTTTGAGCCAGGTACGATTCAGGGTGGTTTATTTTAGATTTATTTCTTGATCTGTATCTTTTTGTTTTAATTATTATTTTGACGAATGTATCGTGTTTGTTCATTGTTACAAAAAAAAATAACAATAATTAGGTCGTTTCAAAATAAAATTAAAACCGTATTGTTGAATCAGAATCAAGCTCTAAGATGGTAGCTCTAAATCCCATCTGCACGTATACACCGTGTTTTTATTGAATTCCTTTAACTACGGGGTAAGGGGAAACAAAATGGGATAGTTAATGAAAAAATATCCTTTTTTTTATTACAAAAAGTAATTAAATGTTAAATATAGCGTTGCTGTAATACGGGCATAACATTTACCTACCAAACAATTGAAAACTGTGACATGTCAATGTCATTTTGAACATTGATCGTCCGAGGTAGTACTTACGTTTAGGAGCAAATATATACACTCGTACTAAACACTAATCAATATGTAAACAGGCCCTAAAGCAAGTGTATACGCTCGTAAAGACCTTATAAGTTAGAAAAAAAAATTGATTATCCCAAAATAGACTTAATTAGAATACCGGTGTCTTTGAAAAAGTTACATAATTTAACCTCAGGATTGTACCCTTGAAATTAACGGAAAAAAAACAGGTGTATGTCCCCAGCTACCGACTATTTTTAAACAGCAGTTTTAAATTGTCTTAAAACTCTTTTAATTCTTAATTTTTAGAGTATTCTTCCACTTCTGTGAAACCACCCCTTAGGACAAGACAGGGAACCATGAAACTTAACCGTATTAAACTTTCTTTAATGGATTTTTTGTGTCCCCGAGAAACGGTTCTGAAGAGTTTCGCGAAAAAATATGTTCCTGACTACTGCTTTTTTACAACTATTTAGAACTTGGACATGGAAACCGTTTTACAGAAAATTGAGGTAGCGAATCTTAGAAGAAGAATTTGTATTTTTTATACCCCGTTCTACAATCGGCATCAAAAGTATCGGATCAGAGTAAGCGTCAAAAATATCTACCATTCTCTAAAAGCTACACTAAAAGATTTGTCTCTAAATGTAGGTACTATTGATTGATTTTTTGACGACTGGTCTGGCATAGTGGGTGCCCTGCCTATGAAACCGATGGTTGGGTTCGATTCTCGGTAAGGGCATTTATATAATATATGAATATATAATATATGAATATTTATAAATACTTAAATACATAGAAAACACCCATGACTCAGGAACAGATATCCATGCTCATCACACGAATAAATGCCCTTACCAGGATTTGAACCCGGGACCATCAGCTTCGTAGGCAGGGTCACTACCCACTAGGCCAAACCGGTCGTCAAAGAATGTCTCTATAATGTTTATTTATTTAATATATTAAGTCGAAAGTGGCCGCTTTGAAACCGTCTTTCCATACAAAATTAGTCCCGAATTTGGAACCGGGTACGTCCTTATACTACGTCCAAAAGAGAGGTATGGGCGTTATGAATGTCATCTCTCTTTGTATGGTAGGGCACAGCCAGTGGATGTCATTCCAGATCTAGAGCAGAGCCCAACTGGGGAAGTACCTCCACCTTACAGAAAACCGCAGCCAAATAACACTAGACCCTACTCATAGTGTTGTGTTCCTGCCGGTGAGTGCAGAATGCCAGAGCTCAACGAGGGGGGTTAGGGTCGGCAAGGCGCATGTAACTGCTCTGAACTTGCAGGCGTACATAGGCTGCGGAGACTGCTTACCATCAGGCGGGCCATATGCTTGTTTGCCACCGACTTAGTATAAAAAAAAATATTTTCCTCTCCAGATATTAACATTTTTGAAAATATTATGACACACTGTAATGAATATCAACCACAGCCTATATCCCATCGTTTGATTTTTTCTTAATTATTAATTGTTATATAAGTTAGGAGCATTTAAAAATTTATACGGAACTTGTTTTCGCTCCTTAAAAACAGTACTAAATTAACAAACTCTACATTTTAGCTACACACTCTACATTGGCAAGCATGTCCTAATTATAAGTTAGCGTCGCCCGGGGCTCTACATAGCGTTATGTTGTTAATTATCAGCTTGTACTAATTATCAGAAGTAGAGCATATTGGGAGAGTATAAGAGGTTGTAGGGAAAATGTTATTACTGAGTGAATTGCAGGAAATTTGAGAGAAAAAGCGAGCTTTTTTGATATCTTTATAAAAATAAATGTACTTTACCGTAATCAATGGTTAAATAAATAAATATTTTGTCGACAATCTTACACAAATCGATCTAGCCCCAAACTAAGCAAATCTTGTACTATGGGTACATATATAGATAAATACATATTTATATACATAGAAAACACCAATAACTCGGGAACAAATATATGTGTTCATCACAAAAATAAATGCCCTTACCGGGATTCGAACCCAGGACCATCGGCTTCATAGGCAGGGTCATTAACCACTAGGCCAGACTGGAAATTAAGCTTTGACTCATAAACATTCATTATATTTTCATTAACAAACTATCTTACATAATAACAATTAAGATATAAAACCGCTCCTGATTTTATAATGTACGCCTCGGAAAAGTTTTGTTATACAACACCTTGTTTTCTTTACTTCTAGCTCCGGGAATAATTAACTTCTTGGAATTAACTTCGGTGTTTACCTGAAACCAAGAAAATTAACATCATTACAGATTTTTTTAGTTTTGACATTTCTTTCAGAAATCTAACAAATGTTTACAGTAGTGATACAATAGTAGATTTCGATGCTAGTGCGGTATCGAATGACGTTTTTTAATACAGTTGCGAAAAAATAAGAAAAATAACACTTTTTTCACAAGCAGAAACAATTGTAAATATAAAATATTATACTATTTTTTTTCTTTCTTAAATATTATAGGACATTATTACACAAATTGACTAAGTCCCACAGTAAACTCAATAAGGCTTGTGTTGAGGGTACTTAGACAACGATATATATAAATATTTATAAATACTTAAATACATAGAAAACACCCATGACTCAGGAACAAATATCCATGCTCATCACACGAATAAATGCCCTTACCAGGATTTGAACCCGGGACCATCAGCTTCGTAGGCAGGGTCACTACCCACTAGGCCAAACCGGTCGACTATTATTACCTAAGTATCGTTATTTACGATTATTTGTGTATCGTATATTTAAATTGTATGAAAACAATATCGAATGTTGCCTTTGGAAACTTAAAACATTCTTGCAGTAAGAAAAAACGCCTCTGCTTTGACAGGCGTTTCGGCAGCTATTCCGTTCCATTTAGACGGTTTTTCAATATTCAATATTAAAAAATAAACGTGTTATAATGCGCGAGGTAATGAAGAGGTAAGTAATAAAAAATATTAAATATGCTTATATATTTGTTATTTTTACATAAACAGTAGGTTTTTATGTTGATTACGACTTTTAAAGGAAACTAACATTACGATTAACACTCATCAATAAGTAGTCATGAATTGGAACAAGTGGAAAAGTAAAAAGCACTAGTTCGCGAAATCCAACTTTCCGCACGCTAAACAGCTAGGTAAAGTAGCACTTTTTGAGCATCTGTATTAAAAAAGGTTTTTATGATATCAAAGGCAAACGAGCAGACGAGTCGCCTGATGGAAAGCAATTACCGTAGCTCATGGATACCTTTAACCCCAGGACTATACCACTACTTTAATTTAGGACACAAAAGGCTCTTAAAACAAATATCGAAGGTTTATTTTGGCTTGTACAATCTCAAAAGTATTAATGACACCAAGAATTGCCACTCACGCGAAAGTTGGCAAGCCGCTTAGCCGGCTAAGCCGACTTCGATACAGTTTGCGATAGCGAGCATTAGAGTTTGGTTCGCAACTCGTTGGGAATTAAGATTGGACGTGTAGGAAAACAAAAGATTTACGAGGAAATACGTAAATAACCTAAAAGTTTTTCGATTATATTTAAGTACAAAACCTAATATTTATGCCAGAAGTGTTTGAATATCGTGGCCAATCTGGGGTAAGCAGTGTTCTTTAAAAAAATCAGTTATTTGTATTACAAGGGGGCAAAGTTGTTGTGAAGCTCCTCGTGACAATTAATACCCGTGCAAAGATTCCAAAATTGAATCACGAGCGTAGAGAGTGATTCGAGAAGTTGAATCTTGAGCGTTGCGAGGGTTTTAAGGCATAAGGGAAACAAACTTTGTCTTCGACTGAAACACACAATTTTTCACCACACCGACGAAAGGAAATCAAGTCCACATAAACGTAACTAAAAATATCATTCATCATTTTGTAGTCAGTTCTACTAGCTAACAGAAAGAAAAAACTCAACATTACTTACTTTTCCCCACATGTGGATAAAATGCAACTTTCTCATTAGTTTTTGAACAATCAAGAGGACCTTTACCAATTAGTGTGGTGAAAATTTATATGCATACTCAAACCTCTGTCAAACGTTGTCCCTTTCTAACAGACACAAATGTCAAAATAATGGATAAGGGCAAACAATCAAGAGCTTGTAAAGGGGTCCACAGATTACCAGTTCACCGGACGATATCGGCCTGTCAGTTATTCGCAAAAGTGACAAACGCGAATAACTAACAGGCCGATATCGTCCGGCGAACTGGTAATCAATGGGCCCCTTCTTTCGTGTCGAGGTTTTCCTAAACAGTGGATGCCCAAACAGCAGCAGTGCCGACAGTTCTGACCGTCGCGTCCATCAGGTCAGATTCCGAGCAGTACGGGCATGCGAGGTGCACCATGGTTTGCGGTGCAATATTGCAAGCGCATCGAGTAGAGTGGCCGCAAAGGCCATATTTTGTTTACAACGGCCGACCTGGGACCTGAGCCTGGTCAGCACCTTCCATGCCATGGTTCTGTGTGGCCGGGTGGTAATTGTTCCCATTTAGATTGGGCCCTTTTAGAGTTGACTAGCGTTTATGAATGACGCCAATAGTCACCACAAACTCAGTTGCATCGTTAAATCGTAACATCTAGTTTCCTGGCACAGAACCGAAACTCCGCAAATGTGTCAAGGTTTAATAAATGGGAAACAAAAAGGAATCTCGGCCGCACGACGTGCTGCGACTTTAAACGAGTCTCGACAATTGATTGACTCCTATAGACTACTTTTATAATAGTACATTACGATACAAGTGCGAAAAATAGGGAATACGCAACGAGTAAAGCATATATTTAAATACCGTTTTTTTATTTGAGAAAAAATATTTCCCACCTGTAAGGGTGCAGCTTAAAAATTAGCCTTAAGTTATCTTAACTTTGCGATGACTACAAAAAAGACGTAAATGAGGTGATCATACTAGGTACAACATGTGTCACACTTACTAAATTAGCACGGAAAGTAGGAAAGGACGGTCCAAGTAAATTGTCCTCTAAGCAGCCGATTCCTATCCACTTTACTTTTGCATAACAAAACCTTATAGAATTTACACTCGTATTAATCTTTATAAAATTAAATAGTGCTCGCTAGCCTTAAAAGTGTTGTTTTATAAGTGTATTTCGTGTAAGTGAATTTTGTAAATTCTTTATGAGATAATAAATGTCTTAAAACATAAGTAGTAGTTGTTGCTTCTTCTACTGAGAAAGTAATCTGTGTTCGGCGACGACACGTAACTTGTAATCACTGGGACACGAGTGTGTTGCTGTTCAAGCACAAAACGACGTATATCACAACAGAAATATATAAGAACATGACGTTTTAAAAGGAAAACGTCTTAGTGAGGGGTGGAACTTTTGCAAAATTACCGGGAGACAAAGTGTATTCGTTTTGAATTGGTTAAGGTTCACCTACACTGTTGTCTTGATGAATACAGGTAAAAGTATTTGCTTGGCAAATATTATGTTTCAAGTAATAGTTTATTATATAACTTTAAGTTGTCAATGAATATTAAATATTAATAAAAATATATAATTAGAAAATATCGTCCTTATTAACGATAGTTAAATTGCCCGAAGTTAAAATATTTCTTGTGAAGTTACCAAAAATCTAAATATTTTTTAATAAAAAAACACGTGGTATAGGTAAAAAACTTAAGTAAGTCACCTGTTGTATGTAGTTGTGACGTGTTCGAATAGACATTTGTTTTGTTTGTTTGTCTTAAAAATGTATTGTCTATTCGAACACGTCACAACTACATACAACAGGTGACTTACTTAAGTTTTTTACCTATAATTTTCTTTAATATAACATATTTTAAGACTTGACTGTTCCTACATAACATTATATTTGTCTATGTATTAACATTTTCTATATCATTAATATTTAGCCTAAACAAGTTAGTTTAACACAAAAGGCAACATTATTATTGCCGAAAAAAATCCAGAAGATTTTACGGTATCAAAGCGTATTAGACATCAATGACTAAACTAATTGAAATCTTATTTCACTCCCATTTCAATAGCACCACACCAATTCCACTTATCAGATCCTTAATCAACCGCCTTGCCAAATAGACAGTTTGACAAGACTAATATATTAGGATACCTACAGGCCAATTCGAACGTACCTGTGCCGGCTAGCAAAATATTATCAGCAACTAACGATAGCTGGACTGCAATAGTGTACCTAGCAGATTCACTCCCAGCCGCATCCCGTTAAAACTGACATCATGATATTTGTATCATGTTATTTAGGTATCGTGCTTTTCACTCGTACGTGTCCGTACATGTACTGGCGCGAGCGAGACGCATGATAACTGAATAACATGATTCAAATATCATTCAGATGACAGTGTACGTTCGAATTGGCCTGCATTAATACAGCTCCTACTAAATTACTAACGGCATCGGTTGGGAGAATGAAGGAACTACCAAATGCTTTCAATAGACATACGCTGTTACATTTTCAATACAGTGGTATCTAAAATTAAACCTTAATTATCATGCCTTGAAGCTTATTTTACAATGTCAATTAAAACTTTTCCTAAACATTTCACGTTTAAGTTAGTTCTTAAGTACATAACGATAGAGTTGAAATTGGAATAAATTGAAAAGGTTCGGGTTGAAAACCTGAATTAGGCAGACAATGGTTTTTTAGGGCATAGCCCCAATTAGGCAAGGGGATCAATTGCTGCATGATGTAGATGTACGGATAGAAAAAACGGTGGAGTGAAATATAAAACTTCGAAAAGCGTTTTTTGTAAAAAAAGTGATAAGCCTCGCTTTCGTGGGAAAAAGTCTATTATCCATAGACAGGGGAAAGTTGTGTAGCTTCAAAGAAATTCAATATTTTGAGTTGCAAATATACGAGAGGGGTTCATAACTAATTCGGAGTTATCTCACGTTTATGAAAGACGCCATTAGATTGAATTTAAAGTTACGACCAATATTTACGAAATTCCGAAAATCTGATAAGATGCCTTATTGCGACTGCGACTAACATTTTGTGCGATGTGCTTTCTTTGGTACATTGCTGATAAAATAAATACATGTCGTTATGCGTCTGTGCCATGGCATTACACATTGTTTTTTTTCCATTTCTCCAAAGTAGTATGAGAAACGTTCACTGGCGCGGACGCGTGAGAAGGATTTTACCTACTTAAGAGGCCCACTCCTTTTTTATACTACGTCGATGACAAACAAACATACGGCCCGCCTGGTGGTAAGCAGTCTCCATAGCCTATGTACGCCTGCAACTCCAGAGGAGTTACACACGCGTTGCCGACCCTAACACTCCGCACCCTTGTTGAGCTCTAGCAACCTTACTCACCGGCAGAACACAATACTATGAGTAGGGGCTAGTGTTATTTGGCTGCGGTTTTCTGTAAGGTACTTCCGCAGTTGAGCTCTGCTCTAGATCTGGAATGACATCCACTGTGCTCTGTCCAACCAAACAAAGCGAGATGACATTCACAGTGCCCATACCTCTCTTTTGGACGTAGTTTAAGGACATACCCGATATACATATTTCACCGCCGCCGCCAGTTCGCCGGACGTTATTCGTGTTAGCTTTTGCGAATAAAAGACAGGCCCCTTTACAATGGCACCCGCGTGCGGGCGCCCGCTCCGTGCACCCGCACCAGCTAGCAGACATCCTCTAAGCCGTAAGACACAATTGTACAGCAATAACGCATACTGTAAGTCCATTGACATTTTTAATCATTTGCATGATGACATAAAAAATTTGCCTATTAGTTTATTCAAGCGTAAACTTAAGAACTGGCTAATTCAAGAATGTTTTTATTCTGTTGACGAATATTTTGATTACTATGGACAGCAAATCTGACATTTTATATATAATTGATTAGTTATTGCATCTGTATATTGTGGCTATGACATACTAGTAGGTAATGTATCTGTAATTGTGATATTTTAGTAATACTTTAGATTTAAGTACTCTAAATGCGTACCAATGCATGATTCTTTATATTTAGGTACTTACTGTAATAATTTTGCATGCCAGTTTCTGGAGGAATGTGTGTGACCACGATATATTCTTATACCATCTTTTGTACCACATTTTTAAGCAAAATAAAGAAATTTGTATTTGTATTTTGTATTTTTGTATTTTAGTGAATAAGTTAAACTTCAACTGTTTTGCAGACGCTACTGTCGACATATTACTAATTGCAGTAACGAATGTCTGCTAATGAACGCAGATAGAATATTCTAGAACCAACGAAACTAAAACCCCGAAAAGGATTATTTGCTAATGGGCCGCTATTTGCAGTGTTCGTTTGAAAATTGATAAGTGCTGAACGTTGGATAATGTTAAATGTTATGTTGGTTCAGGTTAAGGCAGGGATTTTTTGGTAGGCTCCCCCCGAGGGTTGCCCACCTTGTCGTGGTGGAGGGGCTTAGTAGCCGTGGCTTGGTCTCCCACGGTGAAGCGAAGAGGCAACCAGGGCCGGCCTGTTTGAGGTGCTGGCTGGCCCGAGGAGGACGCTCCAAGTGGGCTTGATAAGCCCGCTTGTGACGCGTTGGAGGTGGACCGTCGAGGAAGAGGAGTGTCGGTATTGCGGTTAGCCGTTCTCCCTATCCTCGACGGCCGAGGTGGGATCGCAGGGGAAGAGGCGTGATGGTATCACGATGCGCCACTCTCCCTATCCCCTGCGACCTTGGCGGGGCCGTTCCGCTGTAGCGGCGTTGGTGGGGCTGCAGAGGAAGAGGAGTGTCGGTGTTACGGTGTGCCGTTCTCCCTGTCCT
This sequence comes from Cydia pomonella, assembly GCF_033807575.1. Lineage (NCBI taxonomy): Eukaryota > Metazoa > Arthropoda > Insecta > Lepidoptera > Tortricidae > Cydia > Cydia pomonella. The sequence goes on along the minus strand of NW_026907807.1, from coordinate 202,932 downwards.
CTGCAGCCGAGTTGTGGTTTGCGGCAGAACCATGGACCTCATCTGCCGCCGGGCGCTGGGGAGTTTTCTGGCGCCCGTGGCCTCCTTGTGGCGGGCTCGGGGGGGTCCGCTACACTGCAGGACGGAGGCCGAGGAGGAAGGCGCGTCGAACCATCTGGCGCGCCTCGCGTGAAGGGCCTTCGGGCATCCGCGAAGGAGCCGCTCGCGGGCGGCTGCCGCCGGTGGGGTCGCGGATGAGTACGCAAGTGTTCCCGTAACCCCACCAATAAGGCGGCGAGGTGGCATATGGGGGGTTTTTAGTGGGTATACCGTGGGCCTCATTAGCCTAGACGGGAGTCCCACATAACCACTCGGGTCACCCCCCGCACCTGGGTGGTATGCGGAATGCATTTTCCCCCCTAGAAAAAAAAAAAAAAAAAAACGAAAAAAAAAAAAAAAAGGGATTTTTTGGTAGGCTGCTCGAGCAGCCCGAAAAGATGGTCCCGCAAGGGCAACGCCGGCAGGGTATCGGTGGCCTGCAACCGTGTTCCCGAAACCCCGTCAACAAAGCGAGCGCCAGAACACCCCAGGGGGTTTAGTCCGTGGGAGTCGGACATACCCACTCGGCTTCTCCCGGGCCAGTGGGATCCATAACGGATTCCCCCTGGGTCATCCAAAAAAAAAAAGGAATTTTATTATATGAGATTTTTACAATTATACGTTCGAATTGGCTCGATAGTTTGATTAGCAATGCCATTGGCACGGACATAATGCCGGTATATTGTTTTTTTATATACTACATCGGTGGCAAACAAGCATACGACCCGCCTGATGGCAAGTAGTTTCCGTAGCCTATGTACGCCTGTATCTCCAGAGGAGTTATATGCGCGTTGCCGACCCTAACACTCCGCACCCTCGATGAGCTCTGGCAACCTTACTCACCGGCAGGAACACAACACTATGAGTAGGGTCTAGTGTTATTTGGCTGCGGTGCTGTAAGGTGGAGGTATTTCCCCAGTTGGGCTCTGCTCTAGATCTGGAATGACATCCACTGGTTGTGCCCTACCACACAAAGCGAGATGACATTCACAATGCCCATACCTCTCTTTTGGACGTAGTTTAAGGACGTACCCGGTTCCAAAGTTGGAAAGGCTTTATCTTGGAAACTATTAGATCTACAGAGACAATTCTAGTCTCGTATTGTTGCAAATTTTTCTTCTTTAAAAACGTCCAAGAAAAAGTGTTAAGAACTACCTCTTTAGGGTTATAATCGCCCAAATCTCAAAAAAACTAATTTTCGCAGTTGTTTCGATTTTGACAAAGTTGCGTTCGGCGCTCGAGGTCATAAATTTGGATCTTTTTTTTTATACTACTTCAGTGGCAAACAAGCATACGGCCCGCCTGATGGTAAGCAGTCTCCGTAGCCTATGTACGCCTGCAACTTCAGAGGAGTTACATGCGCGTTGCCGACCATAAACCCCTCCCCCCCTGGTTGAGCTCATTGATTGGGCCAACATCATAAACAGGTCTGCAAAAAATCAGAACTACCGTAGTTGACGCAAATGCTAAAGTATAAAGCTACTGTATTATTAACGTTATATCAAAACAAACTAATATCGATAAGAATATTTCTCATGAAATATTCTAATAATCATAATATTCCTTCAAACTATCGTGGTGGTCCTAGTTCTTGCTCGCAATTTCCATACGTTTAATTAATTTAAGAGATGTTGGGAGGATTAAATCATGAAGCCGGACTACATCTTAATGAGGATCGGATATATGATAGACAGGTACCTACAGTAGGCCCGTATTACATTTTTGACATTTCGTCTACTCAGAACGTATATATACATTTCCAGAAGATCCATATACATTTGTTAAGGTTTTGAGAAAAAAGCACCCCACTATCTACCCCGGTCGGAGATCTCCGTCGAGTATTTTTTGACCCGTATTTGTTACGTACGGAGAATACCGGCCATTTTAACCCCAACCCCATTTTAGGCTAGTATCAAATATATGTCTTCTTTTGTAATGGCTATTAATTATTAAATACCATTACAATATATAACTATTACCTATCGAAGGTTTTTCAATGCAAGACTATAGGAGTTTCTTTGAATTTTTTATTATTATTCTGTAATAGATTTCATAGAGGATAAAAATAATTAATTATGTTTTTTTTTTCTTGTATAATAACTGCCTGTATGACTTAAATGATCTTATTAATCTAGACATATAATAATAATTTATAATAACTAAATGTCTACGTCATCTTTGTTTTTTTTTGTATTGTAAATAATATTCTTATTTTAATGTTAATTGGGATTGTAAAATAGAATGGCATTCAAACACAATGTATCTGTGTTAGTGAATAAATAAATGAAATGACATGAAATATACTAATACATATAAATAAAATAGATTTTGTCCTACTGTATATTTAGTATGTTACATTCGCAGTATCAGCTTTCTGTCTGAGCGAGCACAGAGCCATCTAGACTTGAAACAGATAATCACTAGGGAAATGTGTACCTACAGTCGACTCTATTATTGCTGTCTGTCTGTTAAAATATCTACAGGTATATGAATTGAGTTTTTATAACCAAAATATTGTTATAAACTGGCAAAGATATCATATTCGCTCGGTCAATAAAATCTCCCTGCTTTGCCTAAAGGTTAACAAGTAGAGAATGCCTTATGGCATTAAGTGCGCTTTTTGTACTGTAAGGTTTTCTTTCGTACAAAGTTAGATAAACATATAAATAATAAGCGGGAAATTATAGTTTCAACACTTCCTACGGAAATTTCTATACAAATTATCCTACTTTATTGCTGAGGTATTTGATCCCCTTGCAATACGAAAGATATCTTAAAGATTTATGTCTCTTATCTTTCCTTAAAGATATACGATTGAACAAATCCCTAATATCAGTAATATAATGGAAGAAATAATGCCATTTTGTTCGGTTTCTTATTTAGCCAATATAGGGACCGTGCGCGTTGGAGGGTCTGCCATCTTGTGGCCTGAATCGGAATCATAAACATGTACATTTATACGTCACGTGTTTTCTTATGCATAGTAGGCTCTGCCATCTTGTGGGCTACATCGGAACAATAAACATCAAATTTACGCCTCGCGCCAATAATCTGACGGCACCTGTGCTGCCTCCTGCAGTTCATGCACGCTCCCTATATTATGAATACCGTTCAAAACCCTCAAGAGGGTTAACTTTATACAACGTGTAACGAAATTGACGCAAAATCTACTTACTCGCTTGTACCTGGATACTTAGCCAACGTGTCACTCCTCAACGTTCCGCAGCGTAGCGTAGTTACTAGTTATCTCTCTCTATCACTCGTCCATATTATGACAGTTGCGTTTCATTCGCTAAGGAGCGTTACCGACTAGCACGTTGGCTACGCACCCCGTCTGTGTGGGATGATGATGATGATTGTCAAACCCTGTCCTTCCCCGGACCTCACATTAATATCTTCCTGTTGAATTTCATCTAAATCTGTTCAGCGGTTTAAGCGTGGAAGGTATTAGACGGAACAAAATGTTGAACAGTTGAAATATAGATTTTGTCCTCAATTGGGAACATTTGAATTTGTTTCTTGTAAATGCAAATCAGACGTTACTTTGCGAAATTTTTTACTGATAAAAACAAAAATATTACTTTGCTAATCAGCGAACAGACGTCCTCGTCAATCAATGCAAACCCGGTGTACTTGAGTAGGTATTTTTACATGCAATTAATGTTCCCATCCTCCCACCGCAAAAATAAATACGCAAATAAATATAACATACCACCACTGGGAATACAAAACTAAAAATTATAGACACCATTACTAAAATAGCAAGTCTAATAAGTTTAAGAGAGGTATGGGCATTGTGAACGTCATATCGCTTAGTGTGGTAGAGCACAGCACAGCGGATGTCATTCCAGATCAAGAGCAGAGCCCAAAGTACCTCCAAGTTGGGGAAGTACCTCCACCTTACAGAAAACCGTAGCCAAATAACACTAGATCCTACTCATAGTGTTGTGTTCCTGTCGGTGAGTAAGTTTGCCAGAGCTCAACAAGGGTGCGAGGTATTAGGGTTGGCAACGCGCAATGTAACACCTTTGGAGTTGCAGGCGTTTAGGAGACGATGGTCCAAAAAGACCTTAAAATACAAAATATCGACATGAACCTAACCAGGAATCGGGCCACATGGAGAGCTTGGACAAGGAAGGCTGATCCCAAATAGGGTAAAGGTCCATGATGATGATGATGATTTAATTTATATTGCTTTAATACATTTTCTTTGCCTAATAGAACCACCTTAACTAATAAGATATTTTTTTTAAATACGAATGTATTAAATAAATAAAAAACACTTCCACACATTGTCTTCTTTGGGTTCGCTTGGCAACTAATCCCTAGAATTGGCGTTGGCACTAGTTTTTACGAAAGCGACTGCCATCTTACCTTTCAACCCAGAGGGTAAACTAGGCCTTGTTGGGATTAGTCCGGTTTCCTCACGATGTTTTCCTTCACCAAAAAATATCAGCATGTATTTCGTACACAAGTTTCGTAAAACTTATTGGAACGAGCCAGTGTTTGAACCTGCGACCTCAGGATTACAAGTCGTACGCTCTTCCCACTAGGCCACCAGCGCTTTTTTTTGCGCACTCCTACACATTGTATACATTGATATAAATAAATAAAAAGAACATAATATTCCCGATACACCTAACATTTTTTCCTCACAATAAGTAACAAAGAAAATTTCTGCACATTTTCTTTTTACAAGCTAAAGCTATTTACTGTTTTATTATTTATTTTCCTTTCACCTATAAAATAATAAACTCTAACACTTTATACGACAAGAATAGGCAAGTGGCGGTCAAATTTACAACACTTAAGCACAAAAAGTCGTAAGTGCTCTTTACATCATATCAACATACGCCCTTTTGTATATTACCTATCAAGAAATTGCGTAACTTAAGAAGGGCTTAAGTGCATTGGTGTTATATGGAAGTTAATTCGTTTAATTTCTAGGAAATGAGCTAGATTTGGGCCCACGTAGTCGATGCCGTATAGCATTATGATACTTTTCTTGTAATAATGGGTCATATTTAGGGGTTGGTGGGTTGGACCAAATGTTTGGGGTTGGTGGTAATTTTTAGGTTATTTTATGAAGGGATTTTTTTTTTATGTGATAGTCAGCAAACGGGCAGACGGGCCACCTGATGGGAAGCGGTCATCGTAGCACATGGACATAAGCAACATCACAGGAGCCACTTAAGCGTTGCCGACCCTTGAGAACCCTAAATACCTGCTTCTTGAAGAATCCCATGTCCTGCAAATATTAAAAACTTCAAATAAGTATTCATTTCATATTTTCTACTTGTAAGTTTGTATGAATGAAACTAACACCAGAGGGGTTGCAAGTACGTTGCCGGAATTTAAGATGGCAGTATGTCTATTCTTGAAGGTTTGACGACCGATCTGGCCTAGTGGGTAGTGACCCTGCCTATGAAGCCGATGGTCCCGGGTTCAAATCCTGGTAAGGGCATTTATTCTTGTGATGAGCATGGATATTTGTTCCTGAGTCATGGGTGTTTTCTATGTATTAAAGTATTTATAAATATTTATATATTATATATATCGTTGTCTAAGTATCCTCAACACAAGCCTTATTGAGCTTACTGTGGGACTTAGTCAAATTGTGTAATAATGTCCTATAAAATAAAAAAATAAATAAAGACCATATCGGTTCGGAAATGTTCTCTAATAGTCATCAATATCACGAAAAGATTAATTATCCAAACAGGGTGCCCACACATCGCAGGATAACGTATTAAATGTCATTGGCTATGCAGAGAGCGTTCTCCAAACAGTTTGGTTAGGGGCGGACAGTCCTGTTTATTGTCACCCTAGGGGCACACCTAAATAAATGCAGGGGTGGGACAAGCGAGGATCGAGAGAGTTTATAATGTCCCACAGTTTTGGTGGATTGTATGGTCATAGCCCTTACTGCCTTTTTGTATACTACGTCGGTGGCAAACAAGCTTACGGTCCGCCTGATGGGAAGCACTCTTCGTAGCCTATGTACACCTGAAACTCCAGAGTTACATGCGCGTTGCCGAGCACTCTGCACCCTCGTTGAGCTCTGGCAACCTTACACCGGCAGAAATAAATATTATAGGACATTATTACACAAAGTCCCACAGTAAGCTCAATAAGGATTGTGTTGAGGGTAGTTAGACAACGATATATATTATATATAAATATTTATAAATACTTAAATACATAGTAAACACCCATGACTCAGGAACAAATATCCATGCTCATCACACGAATAAATGCCCTTACCAGGGTTTGAACTCGCGACCATCGGCTTCATAGGCAGGGTCACTACCTACGAGGCCAGACCGGTCCTCAAAGTAATACAACACTAAGAGTAGGGTACCTCTTTATTTTTATAAGCTTTTATTTAACTTGGCCTGTTAGTATATGTATGTATGTGTGTTAGTGTGGGTCAAATCTGACCCACTTTCCGATTTCCTGCATAATAGCTGAAATTTTCCATACATAATATAAATCGGATGATAATGCAATATGTCATGTAGTTGATCTGATGATAGACACAGGAGGTGGCCATGTGAACTCTGTGATAAAACAACGCAAACTAATTGTGTCGAAGAAATGTCTAGATGAGTATTAGTTGCCTGTGGAAAGAAAAGTACAGTCAGCGGTAAAAGCTTGTACCAAAAATGAAATTTTTGCCAAAACTTATGTGTGTTTCTTTCGTTTAAATATACTGTTTTCTTTACAATTTTCACGTATTGATAGAAGTGCTACACCTTCCTTGGAAGAATTTACAACTCTCTTGAACCAGGTCGAAGCTTGTCTGAACTCAAGACCTTTATCACCATTGAGCGATCATCCTGATGACCTAGAGCTGCTGACACCAGCACATTTTCTTGTTAGAGAACCATTAGTCACCATTCCAGAGAGAGATTTGACACAAAATAAGACAAATTCATTATCGAGATGGCAAAACATTCAAAAAATGCTACAAATATTTTGGAGAAAATGGCAAACGGAATTCCTAACAAGATTACGCTGCCCAATGGGTGAAGAACTTAGATATTGTATTATAATTCATAATTAAGCGACTCTGTAAATGCCATACGAATAAATAAACAAGATTACAACAGAGACCGAAGTGAAAAATCAGAAAACAAGAGTTTAACGTCGGAGATATAGTACTAATTAAGGATCATAGATTACCTCCTAGTAAATGGCTACTAGGTATAGTTTTACAGAAACATCCTGGAAAAGACAACGTGACAAGAGTCTACGACATCCGCACAGGAACTGGAGTGCTGACCCGATCGATTTCGAAGCTCTGCCCACTACCAGATGTGAGAAGAAAGGATTCTGTTATCCTTTAGGCGGGAGTATGTTGCGGCAAGCAAGAAAGTTTACTCAATTTCATGGTAGATGGCGCTGCTCTGCATACATCGCGCGTTACGAGTTACCAGCGACCTATATAAGCGGCGGCGGATTGTCAAGCTTTTTATTTTTGCAATATTCTTTAAAGAATTAACATGTATACGCGTTTAAATGTGATAATATAAAAGTGTGTTGTAAATGGCGTCTCAATTCTTATTTCACAAAATATGAGTAACTAGAGTGTACATTTCATTTACGCATGATTTTTTTTGTCATACATAGCTGACTAAAAATACAATGATATCATGATAGTCGTCTGTTGACCGTTTTCCCCTTCGCTTGGAATAAATAACCGGTTTTAAATATGTTTTAAAATGCTTGGAATCTTGCTTATTATTTTCCTTTGCACGCTAAACGACCGGTTGGGCGACCAATGCTCCGTTTTAAGGATAGTGCAAACCGAGACATATTGTCCTTTCGGATCAATCCCACCAACTGAGAAAAGGAGGCTGAAGACCGCAACCACTGCAGGAAAACCCTGGGTGAGGCAGTGGCTGTCCACGATGACGCATGGTTTAACCTAATTAACTTATAGAACCGGGACTTAATCGCGTATTAGATTTTAAGTTTACCTCCGACGTTTCGAGGACGGCGTTGTCCCAGTGCGGAGAAGACGTAGACATCAACATTGTCAGCCGCGCGATTTTTTCGAACTACCCGCACTTCGTTTTGTTTATCAACTTGAACGTTTTGCGCACTAGGGATGCTCTGTCGAAAACGTTTAAGTTAATTAACAAGACCTATTTGAAAACAACAACAAAAAACAAAAAACATTGCATTGTTCTCTTTTCATACTTATAATAAATAAATATTTCGAGACTATCTTACATAGATCGACCTAGCCCCAAACTAAACAAAGCTTGTGCTATGGGTACTAGGCGAGGAGAAACATAACTTATTTACAGAGAATACACCCATGACTCAGGAACAAATATCTGGATTACCTTACCAGGATTCGAACCTAGGACCATCGGCTTCATAGGCAGGGTCACTGCCCACTAGGCCAGACCGGTCGTCAACATATACTTGATGATGGAAGTATAACATATTTCAGAAGCTGTCAAATGATCTTCCTAAAATTCATATTTAAATTCAGAAACCATTCGTTTTCCTGTTTGAACCACACAACGAACCTAAATAAATAGCCGGCCGTGAGGTGCGTCCTGAAATACGGCTTTTTACATAAATACACGTTTGCTGTGGCTTATAAATATTGCCGATATCGGATATGTTTGCCGTATACTTATATATTTGGAGTTCGTATATTCATATACTTATTTGATGTTTGTGTATTCGCAGCCCGCCGGCATGGTTTTATTAAGCTTTGTTCGGATTGAAAATACAAAGGACTTTTGGAAAAGAGGTAAGGATGGGGATGATGGATTTTGTTACAAAAATAAATTCAACAGTATTTGGGAATGTCTGAATATTAGTTGATAATAGTAAGCCTATCCATTGGTAGCCGGTACCTGTTTTTGGGTCTTTTTTCTGATTGGTAACAAAAATATTACTGAGTACGAACTTAAAAAAAATTTGTAAAACTGGAAGCCATCACCAACCACAACCAAGAAGAAAAAGAACCAACCAAAGAACCATGAACCAAGAAGAAGAGGAAGGCACCATCAAGAGCTTTTTACAAGCTTTTATTTAATTTGCAATGTAAGTATATATCAAATATCAAATATCAAACATTTATTCAGCAAATAGGCCACAGGGGCACTTTTACATGTCCATTTTTACAAACAATAAATTAAAAAAAAAAACAATTACAAATATCGAATCTATGAAATAATAAATACTTTATTAGAGATGTATACTGTCTCTAAATGTCAAATTACACAAAAAAAACTATGATAAAAAAATAAAACCATAAAATACTAAAATTCTTTAGAGATGTATAAGTCTCTACGTGTCAGAGATAAAATATAAAAATATATATTAAATTATCCTTAGAGATGTAGAGGGTCGCCAAGGCTTGAATTCTTATATAAATAATTAAAAGACAAAAAAATTAAAACAGACAAGAACCGAATGAAGTGTCTCACGTTAATGTCACTCAAAAGTAAAGTTACATACTTTAACATAACCTGTACCCCGTGTAAGCTTAAACAGACCGGTCTCCACAAACAGCACCCGTTCACGAGTATGACGTGTATCTCAGCCATCGCCTCCCTCAACCTTCATTCGGGAAAGTGGCGACCCGATCAACGACGCCACCGTAAGTAAAGACTTTTAAGCGAGCATGACATGTTCAAGCTGCCGGGTTGTATTAATATAAATATAATTTAAAAAAAATGTGAGATACAACATTTGTGCTTGTAAGTTACATTAAAGACGGCATAGCGCCACATAAACGCGACTACATATTATTCATAAGGAGTGCCTACCTATAAAACTAAATTATAAATTTAAATTGACTTAGAGATGTACAGGTCTCTAAGTGTCCAAATCATTAAAATAGGTATTAAAATAAAATGAAATTTAAAATAAAATAAAATTTAAAATAAAATAAAATCTTAGAGGTGTATAAGGTCTCTAAGTGTCCAAAACTAAAATAATACAATCAAACGAGAACATGATGTTCTCTTGTGTCAGTTCTACTGGACGCTAGTATGGTTATTTCACAGGAAGAAAACGAAAACACTATTACTGACATTTTTATCATACTATCAAGATCAAGCTACTGGCTTAAAGGCATCCTTATCATCTATGAAATCATTCACAGCATAATACGCCTTACTTAACAAAGAGCTCTTAACGTGTGACTTAAATTTGTTAAGAGGCAAATTCACTATATCAGTGGGAACTTTGTTATAAAAACGTGTACAGTTCCCGACGAAAGACGTACTAACCTTACGGAGGCGGAGGGCGGGCACAGCAAGTTTATGCTTGTTTCTAGTGTCATAGTTATGGATATCACTGTTAAGCTTGAATTCGTTAATGTTTTTCCGAACATACATAATATTCTCAAGTATGTATTGAGATGCAACGGTAAGAATGCTTGCATCTTTAAATTTCTCTCTTAGGGATACTCGAGCGCCCAGTCCATAGATGGAACGTACAGCTCGCTTTTGCAGTACAAATATTGTCTGAATGTCTGCCGCTTTTCCCCACAACAGAATTCCATACGACATAACACTATGGAAGTAACTAAAGTATACCAGCCTGGCCGTCTCTACGTTTGTTAGCTGTCCGATATAAAATCTAATTTGGAAAGTTAAATTTGATCCACTTACCGACTTCCAATGAAGATGAAAATTTGTAAAAGAACATATGTATGTTGGGGGACAATGCAATATTATCGTACAATCGAGCTGATCTGATGATGGAGACAGGAGATGGCCATAGGAACAATAACAACGCAACCTGTTTTTGGGTCTTTCAGAATTGTCTCGATAGTTGCCACTCCAAAAAGAGTACAGCTAGCGATAAAAGCTTGTACCAAAAATCTAAATTGTTAAAAATGCTGATTACCAAGATGTAAATTTCTGTGAAATAACTTTGTCAGTAGAAAAAGACACAAAATTTAAGTTTGCTATGCGCTATGGAACGATAAACCTTTGCGCCTACATTTATAATTTGCCGCTTTTTTTGTAGTGACGGAAATGGCTTGATATACTACTCGTATAAATTCCTATAGATAACTGCAAAATACTCACAGACAAACTTAAAGTAGCCGTTTTATTGAAAAGCTTCAACTCCCCATGCAGACAGATTTCACAGACGTAACTCACAATTATTCGTACAGACGGTTTAAAGAACTCACTCCTGCATATCTTTACTCGGACTCAATAAAGGCTTTGACCGTTTTTCGGTAGTGATGGGAAATACCGGAAAAAAATCTGATAAAAAGTGGATACTTTTCTTTTCAAAGACTAGGAAGATTGACACTAGAGGAACGCATGCATGTTGCCGACCCACGAATGTTCACAATGTTGACAGTCTTGACATCACCTCCAACTTACAGATAAATATCCTAGGGGCTCTGTGACCTGTAGACCTTGAGATAAGCTTAAATAATGTAAATATATACCTTGGTGGTTATTGCTCAAACAAAGAACAATAGCAAAACTGTCTAAATAGGAAGGCCGAAAGCCGATCTCCGCGTAGGGCCTAAGGCCCGAACCGTCCAGGTCCAGGAGATCAGTTCTCAAACACAAAAAAAGAGTACAAATATTTAAATGTGAAAGCCGAAAGCCGAGCTCCGTGTAGGGCCGAATGCCCGAAGCGTCCAGGAGGTCAGAGCGCAAACACAAAACATCAAGAATGCAAATATCTAAATGTGAAGGCCGGAGCCGAGCTCCGCGTAGGGCCGAACGCCCGAAGCATCCAGGAGGTCAGTGCTCAAACACAGAACAACCTTGTTCTTGAGTTGTGTTATAAGTATTTGTATATTATATATATCATTTACTTGAGTAGGTATCTACAACACAAACCTTTTTGACCTTACTGTGGGACATTTTTGGAAAGGTTTAATTATTTTACTAAGGCGATATGTTAATCTTAAATGCAGTATTATTTTGTATAGGGAATATTTCAGAGAAAGCTAATATATTCCCAAGTCACACCACTAGTCAACACAAATAAAATGTCCGAAACTTTCCCATAGCACTATTGACCAAAAGTCCTTTAAGCGCAGAATCGTATGCAATTTCACCCGTAATGCATACAGAATGGACTAGAGAAATCAATACCCTCAAGCGAAACTAGCCTTTCTGGATATCTATTAAACTTGCAAGATATGTATGAGTTTCTTTAGCAAAGTTTTTCAATTTAGCACATTATAACTTTTTATTAACTTTCTATAGGAGCTGGATGTTGCAGGAGTTTTGCTGGGGACATTGATATTTATGATTAAGGTAGCTTTCATCTTTTTTTTTTTAAATCGAAGTATATACGTGGATAACTAGGGAGAAGTGTCCACTTAACTATGTGTTTGGCAGACAGTATTTGTGATGTTAATAGTCTGGACTGTAATTTACGAGTTATCGAACCGGCTTAACCTCCTAAGACCTTGAGTTTTTTGTACATATTCCAAAATCTATTTTGATCTTTTATTATGTAACTAAGGATTCCAAATAAAAAAAAAAAAAACAAATTATTGATTCTGGGTCTCAGGAGGTATGTGAAAAAAAATCACCCCTATTTTTATGTTGCCAATCGAAAGAATGGACAAAAAATAATAATTCTTCTTAAGTAACATAGTATTTTAAAAGAAAGGAACAACGTAAAATGTTTGAGTCAAATTTCAAGAAAATTATTACGTCGGTTCGATTCCCAGACGAAGCAAGTAATTCTTAGAAAATCTTTAAATGCAGAATTATTGACTTTTAAAAATAACGTAAAGGCTTCTTTCAGCAAAATATGCTATCTACGATATTTAAGTTACTTTACCTTGATACAAAATACAAAATACAAAATAGTTTATTTGGCTTAACTTATAATACACATAACATAAAGGGCTGGAATCTCCCATTAAGTATAACAATACTTGTGTCGGGAGACCCCGCTCTTCCATTAGGAAATAGGGTAAAAACAACAAACTGTACTTAACTTAATTAATATACAATTTACAAATCTGATTATTATTTACTATTACAATTTACAATAAGTATACAATTTCAGACCCGATTTAATTGTGTTATTACAATTAAGGATCTATAATATTTTATAACAATAGGTAACACTATTAAATTAGATTTTAAGAGTAAGTGTTTGTGTGTGTGTGTGTGTGTGTGTGTGTGTGTGTGTGTGTGTGTGTGTGTGTGTGTGTGAATGTGTGAATGTGTATGCGAGTGGGATTCATAATAACAGTGCCTCCGTTTCTTCATAATCTAGTGTTCTTAGCCATGATCTTACTCTATCTCTGCACTTTTGGTATGGCATTGGGTAAATGTTAAGTATTTTATTGACAGAATTATATAACTTAGCCGATTGAGTTGGAAATTGGCGTTGGGCGAATTTTGATTTGGTAGATGGAATTTCAGCAACATTGGGTATTCTCCTACGTTGAGTCAAGGTGTCATTCACAAATTGTATGGCCTTGTGTTGTTTAAGAAGCAAAGCTTCTATATAGAGTTTTCTTACGGAGTGGAGGTCGCTAGTCCTATATAATTCAGTGGTAGGGAATCTAAAAGGTTTAGAATATATGACTTTAAGCAAACTACGTTGTGCCCTTTCTACCTCTATAAGTTTCGTTTTATTAGCCCCGCCCCATACTGGGATGCAATAGGTAATTATAGACTGGCCTAGAGACAAGTATACTTGCTTTAGTAATTCTGTAGGAGCAACACGTTTCAGTATTTTGAAAATCCATATTAATTTCCTGATCCTGCCATTCAGATGTTCAATATGGTTGTGCCAGGAAAGTCGTGAGTCTATTATTATGCCTAGATATTTTGTAGACTGAGTCCTGGTAATGATTGTGCAGTTGCAGTTTGGACTGTTGATGTCCTATAGTCTTGGGACAATTGCTCGCAAAGATTGATCAGCCCGCTTTCTTTGAGTTAAATTTTCAGTAACTAGCGACCCTCCCCAGCATCGAACGGGTACTTACACAAAATATTGACAAATTATAATACATTTAAATCTTCCTCTAGAATAATTTTATTGATATGTGAAAACCGCATTAAAATCCGTTCCTAATGAATTTTGAGTATTTTTTTAATGAATTCAATAAACTTTTCTGTTGGCGCCATTTGTACGCACTTCATTAATTTTCGCTAAATCAGTACCCCTAGTGTAAATATTTTCGACAGCGAAACGTGACGTACGCGTTTGCGTTAAGTGTCATTTTGTATGAGATTTTTGACTTTCCAAAACGTCCCGCTTGGCGCGCTGTTTAAAAACCCATACAAAATGAGACTTAACGCAAACGCGTACGTCACGTTTCGCTATCGATTAAATTTACACTAGGGGTACTAAGCTGGAGGACGAAAAAAATATTGCATCAAAAAATCAGTAGAAAAATTACGTAGGTAGCGGAACAGATGTAGATTTGGCTACACTTATATAAGCTGAGATGATGATTATTTATGTGATGAATGTGCAATTTATATGTGTATTATTTAAGGCTATTTGTATGATAATTGATTTTGCATGTTTCCTTAGATTACATATCTTATGTTCCAGCACCTATTTAATTCTAAGAATTAATTGTTTCCGCTACCCAAAGGTAAAAGAGATCGTTTCTTAGCAATAAGACGAAGACGAAGACGTATTTGTCGTCAGAGTAGACTGCCCACTGATGAGGTGTTGGAACCAACTGCATGAACCCAACGGACCAACGCATCATCGAAATAGATTATGTTAAGTAGTTTTAGGTATTTATTGTTTTGTTTATATTGTACTAACTTAGATATATAGGTAGATAAATAATAATTGTTGTATGTACTAACACTATATGAGTTTTTAGCTCGAAATAAATGATTTTCATTTCATTTCATTTCATTTCAATAAGACCGCCCTTCGTTTAACCTCAACCCTTAAAAATGGTGACATGAGGTACGGTCAACCAATTTGATTCCTAGGCCACTATAGAACCATGTCATAACGACTTCTACGACAGTGCTTATTGAGTGATGCATGTCATGTATAGAGTAGTTAAAGCGACAAGGTTCTATAGTGGCCTAGGATTCAAATTGGTTGACTGTTGTACATATGCTACAAAGAGCATTTGTATTTATGTTATGTTTAACTACGAGTATGCGAACGGATATGAGCGTAGCTTAGCAGTGAATATACACGTTCTACGCATTACATGTTGCCTTACAAAAACCCTAGCTTTCAATAAAAATATCCGCTGAAGTGACCGAAACAACAATGGGCCCTAAATCTCGAGCGTTCACCTGGTTCCGGTGGTCACGTAGTATTTTTATGAACCTCCGGTCGCGGGGAACATGGCGCCCGGGCCAATGTTGGGGCCTTTTTATTATATCAGAAAGGACGTCAATGACAATGTATAAGTTACTTTTTTTTTTCCTAACCGATTTGAGTGTCTGAATGCTGGGCAAAGGCCTCCCTTGATTTCCACGAGTTCCTGATTTAGTAGACTTGAGTCGGTCAGGACCGAAGAACTAAAAGGAATGAAATCCCACCACGGACCGAAAGGAACTAGTTCATCTTACGCGCTCGTAATCGGTCTCGGTCCTTTAGTTCAGTAGTCGGTACGTCGGTACCTAGTAACAAATCGGTCGGGAGCGAATGATCGGAATGAGTCAAGGTCAAAAAAGTCACTCGCTCACGCTCTCGCTCTGTTTATTTGCGAGCGAGAGCAAGACACATACCTAGTCATCCTCATTATTGCAAGTGAACTAAAGGAACTAAAAGACCGAACTAGTTCCTTTGACCGATTGACCGAGATCGGAGCGCTCTTTTTAAAGACCGAGCGGGCACAACATTATGATTTAGTGGTTCATCCGGCTAGTTCTTAAAGCTATCCAGGACATTCCGCCATCTCCGTCTGGGCCTACCCCGGCCACGCCCGTCTGCCGGCATCCACTTGAATGGTTCTTGTCGTGTGTAGCTAGGTAAACGGGACACACACAGCGTCGTCGGTGTTGCAGGATGAGTATCATGGGATATTCTTACATACAACCAAGGCCTCAGTAATAATTTAAATAAAATTGTACACTCACACACTCCTTTAAATTTAAATTACTAACAAAAAAGATGATATATCGTGTTTGTTTAGTGCTTTTGGATATTGCGCTTTGGAATTTAAACGCGAGTTTTATTGATAATACAGCTGGTTTCAGTAATAAAACTAATTTGTATAATGCAATTAAGCTTAAAAATATATTAAAATTGGAAAAACTCACCAACTTAGGCAAGAATTCAACTCGCGATACTAGATCACTAGCCCATTGCTCTGCCATATGATATACCGCGACTACGCCCATGACAGCGAATATTTCCACAGTCAGGGCCTTAGGAAGCACCCTAGCGACATCTAACCTGTAGCCGTTTAAGAAGTGTAACGTTCTTACGGTAGATGTCGGTGTAGTCTCGGTAGCCCAGATGTCAGAGCTATGGATAAAAGATCTGGCCAGAGATGGTGAAATTTATACTTTTTTTTTTTTTTTATTAAACTTAACTAAATTATTCTTAAAAGCTACGGCTAAATAAGACCGTTCGCTTATTTTCCTAAATGTTACTAAGATGTTTCTAAAAGCTATTTGACAGAATGATTACGGGGCTATTCAGTAGCTATTTAATAAATCATTTTTATTAAAGACTGCGGTCTAAGTCCGGGCAAACTTGAAAAGATATTTATTTGAGACCAATTAAGAATAGACGCCTGTGTTAAGACCACTAAGACCTAGCTTATTGTGTCGCGGACGGTCTTGATAGTAAAGATTTTACCGATATAATTTCATAAATCTTCTCGGTGAAGGAAAACACCGTGAGGAAACCTGCATACATCTGCGAAGAAATTCAAAGGTGTATGTGAAGTCCCCAATCCGCATTGGGCTAGCGTGGGGACTATAGCCCGAGCCCTCTCGCGCATGAGAGGAGGCCTGTGCCCAGCAGTGGGACGTATATAGGCTGAATTATTTTATTATTATTATTATTATTTCATAAATATGTTTCCAAAATAGCCAAAATAGGTTTTGCTTCAATGCTATTTTTAGAATTCCGTAATCAGTATTACTTACTCTAATTAATTTTGAACCTACGAAAGTATGACATCTTATTTTCACATTTATAAGCGAATTTGTTAATTAATTGTATTTAATATTAAGTTTGTGTTAAATGTATTACTATAAATTTGTCCATTAGGTAAAATATATGTAAAAATCGCTTCTAACAGAATACGCAAACGTGGAGTCACGGGACAGGCTTAGCCTAGTGTGACCCACAAAATTTATGTAATTATATCTAATTTTTTTAAATAAAATTTTACTTTACTTTACTTGTTTTACATACCTTCAAAACTTACTCTTTTTTTTATACCACGACGGTGGCAAACAAGCATACGGCCCGCCTGATGGTAAGCAGTCACCGTAGCCTATGGACGCCTGCAACACCAGAGGCATTACATGCGCGTTGCCGACCCTTTAAAAACCTGTACACTCCTTTTTTGAAGAACCCCATACTGTAGCCCCTCGGGAAAACCTCGGCAGGAAGCTCATTCCACAGCCGAAGCGTTCGCGGGAGGAAATTCCTCTTAAACCGCACAGTACGCGACCATTTAGGTTAGGTTCTATATTCTTTGTATAAAAATGTTAGCAATAATAACAGGTCCAGACATAGACATTAAAGTATTATGTTACGTAAATGTTTATGCCACGTTTCATGTTATTTTAACCTCTAGCGGTCAACTATACAAGGGAAATTGGTAGTCATATTTGAATCATTGGTATTAGAAAATACAAGGGCGTTGACAGCTGATGAATTAGGGAGGAAGAGGGCAGTTTATATGGCCCATGGCCCAGAGGAGGGGGAGGTGCATATATATAGTTAGAAATTTTGTTCTCTAAGAGGCTCGGTGCCCCCCATGACCCCCCTTGGCGACGCCCGTGAGAAAAAAGTAATTGAAATTGTTTTGTTTGAAAGTCAAACAAATCAAAACATAAGCAACTCAGTTTCATTTAATAATGATTCCAATGTCATTAGAGGTAATTTGTACAATTCGTAGGACTTTGAATCCCTAGAAGTTAAAAATAGGGACATAACTTCGATTGTGTGGAAACGCCTTTTTGGTGGCGAATTCGTGTGACTTTTTTAGTTGTACTTTAACCCTTGGTTTTATACTACGTCGGTGGCAAACAAGCATACGGCCTGCCTGATGGTAAGCAGTCTCCGTAGCCTATTGATGCCAGAACACCAAAATATTATTCCAAAATCTTGAGCGTTACGAGGGTTTGAAGACACGAGAGTTAAAGGAACTTTGTTACATAGAGAAACAACATGAAAAAAGGACTAACTGGAAAACATTACAAATCCAATCCAAATTACCGCTTTTAAATACATCACTTAAAAGTCAATTCCACCAACGAACATGAGAATACAACACAAAAATTAAATAAATTATTTTGCTCTGTGTATAAAATAAAGCTTTTTCTACCGTTTTTGAAGAACTAACAGAGTCGGTGTGGTGAAATATTGTTTCCAAAATGTCAGCTTAACAAAACACATCCAGGAAACCTGAACCCCAAATGTAACCTTTCAACTGCATTTACTATCCCCGCGTTCAGGTTTTAGCTGAACCCTCCACTGCCTAATACCCGGCCTAAAGCGTCCGAACTCCCGTGCAGTACACGGGTTAGCCTAATCCGTGCTGGCTTTACGAAAATCAATACAGTTCGAATAGAGCTGGATAAAATAAACTATATTTTGTGTTTTATATTTTGTTAGTAGTAGTGGCTGTAGCATCGCACTCAATCTCTCTGCCTTAAGATAAGATAAAGTTAAAGATAGTTTATTATTCAAGTAGGCATATTACAACGCGCTTATGAACCTCAAATACTTATAGCTACACTGGCTCTAACCCTACACCTCAGACCCGAGAACATTTAAATTCCCCCTCAATTGGAGCACCCCCCTACTCATAGTGTTGTGTTCCTGCCGGTGAGTAAGGTTGCCACAGCTCAACGAGGGGGGGGGGGAGGCTAGGGTCAGCAACGCACAGGGCACAGCCAGTGGATGTCATTCCAGATCTAGAGCAGAGCCCAACTGGGGAAGTACCTCCACCTTACAGAAAACCGCAGCCAAATAACACTAGATCCTACTCATAGTGTTGTGTTCCTGCCGGTGAGTAAGGTTGCCAGAGCTCAACGACCCCTCAGCGGTTTTAGGGTCGGCAACGCGCATGTGACTCCTCTGGAGTTGCAGGCGTACATAGGCTACGGAGACTGCTTACCATCAGGCGGACCGTATGCTTGTTTGCCATCGACGTAGTATAAAAAAAAATAAAGGATCCCAATATGGACCGGCAAGAAACAAACTCGGCGGGACACTTCTTTTCAAAACATTACATCTTATAATTAACATGCATTAAATAAGAAAAAGTACAATTTAGATTACTATAGAAATCATGCAATTTTTTTTATTTATTTTTTATAAATATTATAGGACATTATTACACAAATTGACTAAGTCCCACAGTAAGCTCAATAAGGCTTGTGTTGAGGGTACTTAGACAACGATATATATAATATATAAATATTTATAAATACTTAAATACATAGAAAACACCCATGACTCAGGAACAAATATCCATGCTCTTCACACGAATAAATGCCCTTACCAGGACTTGAACCCGGGACCATCAGCTTCGTAGGCAGGGTAGTGACCCTGCCTACTGCCGGGTGGGCAGTGGCCCACTAGGCCAAACCGGTCGCAATTACATACAGTAGCTACTTTTCTTTATAGAAATTTGATTCAAGAATATATATGTATATGAAATCATACAAAAAAGCTCTTTGAAAAAACATATCGAATTCTCACAAACGGAACAGAAAAATAAAATTAATACAGAAATGAGAGATACATTATATAAATCTGACCGATTGCTATACCAACATAAAATATGTGATGTGCTTTCTTACCTGATTTGTGTCACCTATAACTCTACACATAATTTAATTTAATGTAATTTCATAATGACATAATAATATAATATGTAATTAAATATTTGACTGAATATAATATTAGAGTGTATAATCACACGAAAATACAATAACATATTAATAATAACACTATTAGCACGTAAGGTGTATCTGTAAGTGCTGGTATGTATGTATAACAACAATAAACAACAACATAATACAATGATTTTAATTGCTACTTGTTTTTATTACAGTTTCTGGTTTGGACCATGCATGATTGTCTGTCAAGTAGTCCTCGACTCTGTAAGCCTTCAACATCAATGACTTTTTATAGTTATTCTTAAGCAAGTAAGGCTAATATTAAATCATCGTCAGGTAACTTGTTATAAAAATGAATGCATTGCCCAACGAATGACTTTTGTAGGTACTTAAGGTTGATTGGTAGATAATGCTTTTGGCATTAAGTCCGCCTTTTGTACGATAAGTTTTTCCTTTGTGCAATAAAGATTAAATCAATAAAATAAATAAATATTTGCAATGGCAGACTCTAGTCATAACCTTGAAAGGTTAAAGTCATGATAGAAAAAAAATGAAAACATGTCTTTGGTTTTTAGTTGAAGGTATATCGTGGCCCTGCATAGGTACTATAGCAGTATAATTTTGATATGAAATAGCTAGTGATATAGCTGAGAGATCTGACAAGCAAAATTGAAGCAGATGTACCTTTATTTTTTAGTGTAGGGTGTATTTCAGATAAAAGTTAAACACCCGCGTGACGGCCATGTCCCCAGTTGCATGTTTTCATTTATTTTCTTCTAATTTTCTGAATTACTGGCGGAGGCCTCACAATATGACATTTTTTAAGTTGGAATACTGCAGATATTAGATATTTCATCGGAATTTGATATTACTTTGTACTTGCAGTTTATTGAATCTGCTATACGGTTAGGTATGTGACTAAGATAGGTAGGTTTACTAGGGAAGATGGGTTTCATTTTCAGATTTTATTTTAAGCTTTGAGAGAGAGAGAGAGAGAGAGAGAGAGAAAAAGCGTTTATTCGTGGCAAAAAAAAGAAAACAACAAATAACATAACATATAAGCCACGAAATGGTCCGGACTCAGCATGGTGCTAACCTGACTGGGCTAGCGCTGGTCTTCTTGAATAAATGTTCAAATGGAAAAATTACTGCTTTGGGTGAGACTTGAACACACGGCCACTAAATCGATACTCCAGCGCTCTGCCAACTGAGCGACCAAGACCTCATCCATGCTATCGCATCTTTCCACCATATTGGTCTAGGGGATCCTAATTTTTAGGCAGTACTTTTTCCACTTTTAAATTTATTCTAAGCTTAATAGCATCGTTCGCAGACGTTTCTGCTTGTACAAGATTAATTTAGGTTTTATTTCTGAAATTTACTGAATCGAGTCAGGATGATCATCCTACTTACTCGTACACTTGAGAGTGCGCTAACGTAAAACTGTAGTTTTTAAATTGAATTGTTACACGTTTACATGAAAGGTAAATACCATGAAAATTTTCTGACAAAACTAGGCTATGTTTCATAGGGTAGAAGCTAACCCAAACTTAAAAAGTTTGAAGTTGGCTCGATGGAAGAAAATCAAGAAATCTGTCTTATTTTCCCTTTAGGAACTGAAAGTTGAATTCTCATAAAGTTGAAATCCCAAATTTATACTAAGGTGTATATCGTTACCATGGTATACCCCATGGTATGGTATGGTACAGTAATAGTAGATTGTTAAACAAGGGATGCAAGGCACCCATTTCTGTCGAGGTAGTTTAGCCAATAGTCCGAGACTAAAATGGTGCCTTTCACCAGAATTAAACACACTAATACACGGCTAAATAAATTTCAATTGACTATTTAGTTAAAATTATCGTGATTTAAAATATTAAAATTAAGTTTTAATATTTAAAATTAAGTTTTAATATTTTATCTTAAACTATATTAAGATATGTTAATTAATCGTACAACAAATCCATTTAAACCAATTTTTTATTGCTTATCGTAAAAAAAACATGCTTAGAAAATAAAGTGCTCTAGAGAAGAAACGTATCATTTTCTGCATACATTTTAGAACAACAGCGACCTACTTTCAGAGCATGCGAGTGAGTTTTTTATAGATCTTTATTATTGATACTAATTTTCTGACTTCAGACACACACACACACACACACGCGCGCACGCGCACACACACACACAGACACACACACACACACACACACACACACACACACACACACACACGCGCGCGCGCGCGCACACACACACACACACACAGTTTCTGACTGTACATAGAACGTCAAATTTCATAAACGTCAGAAACAGTTGCAATTCAACATTTAATAATCTCTGTTTCAGTAAGAATGCGGGTCAAAGGAGTTGTTTTGAGCTCCGGGGCTGACAACAAACGTGATGTGACAGATATATAGAAGCCTTGGGAGGTGACCTTTAGATTTTTGGGATACTTAGATTTGACGATTTGGTGGACCTTTTTTTATTTGACTGCGATACGTACTGTTATCAAAGAACCGATAAACACGTCAAAAATTCAGGGAAACCTGTTTTAATAAAAATATATCTAATATACTGATTCGGAACGAGCAATAACCATTAAGCACTCGTAAGTATGTATTACAATTCTCACGATTCGTCTTCGATCTTCATAATCATCTATCTCCTCTACCATGAAATATATATTATTATGTTTATGTTATGTATGGAACCGAACGTTTGTGACAACGAGTTTGTAAGAACATGTGTAAATTTAGATACTTAATAAAAATAATTTTCTCCCAAAAATAAAAAGTTTAATATATCACCTCCAATCCATTCCGTCTCGTGGAACAATATGATATGAAATAGCCAGCAAAGAAATATGCGATATTGGATCTTTCGTGATACAAATGCACTATTGCACTGGGAATATTATGTAACTAACATACATTACAATGCGCTTCATGTCATCTGATCATCGCTCAGTCTATATACCTACATCCCAACTGGACATAGGCCTGCCTCAAGAGGATTTAACTGTTATAAATAAATAAATAAAAATATATATTACAGGGATATTCTTACAAAAAGTCCCAGGGTTAGCTCAAGAAGGCTTGTGTTGCGGGTACTCAGATAACGGTATATATAATATACTAATACTATCAATGACTCAGGAACAAATACCTGTGCTCATCACGCAAATACATTGCCGGGATTTGAACCCAGGACCAGCTTCATAGGCAGGGTCACTGGTTTTTAGTTAGCCCGTTATGGTGTCCCACTGCTGAGCGAAGGCTTCTCCCCGTGATTTCAACAGCTGCCGTTAGTGTGTTATTCCTGGCCAGTTCCTGATGAAGATGTTTAAGTCGCGCCGCCATATCCGTCTGGGCCTGCCACGTCCACGCTTAACTTGCGGCATCCACTTGGTGGCTATACTAGGCCACCTATCCGGATGCATGCGGCAGACGTGACCCGCCCAGTCCAGCCCAGTCAGTAATATTTGAATGTCTTTGCCAAGTTTTTTTTTTAATACCACGTCGGTGACAAACGACCCTCCTGATAGTAAAACAGTCACCGTAGTATACGAGTATGTACGTCTGCAAGTCCAGAGATGTTACATATGCGTTGCTGACCAATTTAAAAATCTGTACACTCTTTTTTCCTGCCATGTCAGAACGTCGTTTGGAAATGAGAGCGTAAAGGTGACAGTCCATTTCCAACTGCAGCTGCACTACCGTTGCGACATTACTGGTGCGACATTACTGCAGCGGCCGACTGCTGCTGTTTGCGGCGTGCAGTCGCGGCAGCGTTCGTCAGTTGATTGTCAAAGTCAATGAATAATGTCACTGTCAGACGTATAAATAAAATTACTAATTTACTTATTTGTATTTTTTACGAGAAGAAGTAAGTGACGATAATGCTACATGGTACACGAAAACGAAAAACAGTTTGCCTTTCTACAAAAGTCACATTCAGTCGAAGGCAGCTACGCAATATTATTAAAAAACCAGATATTGTTGGTGATCGTTTGTTTGCCGATTAAATGAATAACAATTTAATTTCAAATTGAAGAAATACAACCAAATTACTCGAATTAAATGAATGCAGAGGAGAAATATTTCTTCACTTAAGGTAAGTTAACATTTTGAAATTATCTTCCCCATCCTCTTGACTAAATGCGTGACCACCGCACACACAGCAACCCGACGAGAGCGGGACTCATGTTGCTCGTGATGGATACGGTATGCGCACTTGATCCACTTGCATCACGTGATGCAGCCAAATCCAGCCGGTGGTGTCTGCACGTTTTTGGTGGCCTAGTACCGCCTGGATGTAGAAGTCTGCGATAAACGTCCCCTCAAAAAGCTAGGTAGGCTCTTTTATCCCGGGTTTACTTTATTTTTACAAAGGGATTCGTGGGTTTCGGAGATGGCGATGCGACAAAATAAATTCTCCAATGCAGTCGTTCAGTGTTAGCAAAATATTACAGATTTATCTTTCTGAGTTTTCATATTAAACCAATCTTTTATTAGTTACCTAAAAGTAAAGAATAAACGAATAAATTTGATTTGTAAGAGCTAAAATTACGCAATTTACACTTAATATTGTCCAGTTTCCTATTTCAAACTAAAGCACAAATTTAAATCTTATAATCGCTCTTGTGTTGTAGGTGTCCATGGGCGACGGCACTCGTGGTCGTGGCAGATACAGTTTATGACTAGACCATATAAAACTTGATGGGCGAGACAAGAAATCCTTTATGAAGAAAGCTATTTACGTTAGCCAAGGGGCTGATAGAAAGAATATTTAATAAATTAATTGGAATAATAAATATTTTCCTCGTGATGGTGTGATAAAATAAATTCGTGTTGCGCTCTGTAGCAAAGTTTGTTTAACCCTCATGCCTTGAAGTCCCCGCAACTGTCAATATAATTTTATTTTAAAACCGCTGTCGCTTCTCTTGTGGTTCAATTTTGTAATTTTTCTTACGTTTGAGTATCCATATGCTACCATGAGGTGTTAAGCAACAACTTTGCCTTTTGTATTTCTAGGTAATACAACTGAATGCTGCCTCTATGTGACTTAGTTTAGTCATACCTTCTGACAAACATTACTCAACTAAAAAGAACACTCGCAATTTTGATCTATAGATGAATTAAGAAAACTTTACTTCTTCGTTGTAATGTTTTTTTTTTCGCCAAGATGTAGAAAGAAATAACGTGCTGTGTGCAGAAAATGGCTTTTAAATCGGCTAAAAAAAAAACAGAACATTTTTTTCCGAATTTTACTAAACATTTTTTGATCCTCAGGAATGCGTGGTTAAGATCTGTCGGATTTTACCAACCCACGGTGTATATAATAGTACATTACGATACAAGTGCGAAAAATAGGAAATTCGAAACGAGTGGCGATAAATTAAAACACGACCGAAGGGAGTGTTTTAAATCGACACGAGTTGCGAATTACCTATTCGCACATGTATCGTACAACGTTTTACAGTACATATGGCCCTTTAAATGTTCGACACAGTAACGTAATATGCTACTTCTCGCACTAGTGCTATAAAGTAGCCCCATATGTACTGTAATATGATATTACGACACTTTCACATTTTATCACGCCAAATTCACTGTGCCACGGTAGGTACTGTCAGCGAGAATTCAGTAATTAATCCTGTTAAATATAAGCGTCACTGAAACTCCTAAGCACGCCTCCAACTCCAGAAGTGATACATGCGCGTTGCCGACCCCTTAAAAACCTGTACACTTCTTTTTTCAAGAACCCCTACTGTAGACCTTCAGAAAAACCTCGGCAGGGAGCTCATACTAAAGCCGGAGCGCCCGCGAGAGGAAATTCCTCTTAAGCCGCACAGTGCACGACCATTGTTGCCACAAAAAAATGTAATCTACTGTGGTTTCGTAGTATCCTAACACAAATATAGAGGATACAGAGTAAGCTATTTCATTCGAAACATTTTCTCAGTCAAAATTTGGAAAAAGAGAGAAAGAGGAAAGAGAGAGGAAATTGCATACGACCACTCCGTTCAGTATTAGAATCATCATAGAAATATTATGTTGTCACATTTTTATGCTATGTGTACATGATTGTACGATAATGGTTAGCATACCTACATCGATCTTATTCTAACACATAAGTGCGTCCTGTAATTTAGTAGTAGTAGTAGTAGTAAAACTTTTTATTGTACAAAAATGAACACAAAACAGGAAAAAAACACTCATCATTAATACAAAGGCGAACTAGTTTTCCAGTTTTTTCACTATTATTAGTTTGTAAATAATTTATATATACATACATACATAGCTACTATCTACTTATTGCCTACCATGAAAATCTTAATTTGAAAATCGTATATTTGGCTCTCTATCGTTCTTGCCCTTTCGAGCTTATAGCTGTTCTCGGAAAACTACGAAAAAAGGAAAGAACTGTTTATTTAATGAATTTATCAGGAAACATTAAACAAAAACAATAAGTGCAACGCCAAGATACAGAGGAACTACCGCGAAACACAGAAACTATCGGGGTTGTTTATCCACGGGTGTAATAAACTCCTTATATTGTAGTGGTTATATCCTCTTTGCTTAGAGCTACTAATATCTGTGACCAAAGACATTTCTGTAAAGATTTGACGTGCGGTTTGCAGTTGCGGTCGTATGTACACCAAACACTAAAAATCACCATGCTACGTGCAGTCGGTCTTGTCATCATTTTACTATGGAATTTGACAATAACACAGACGTATTCAGGCCGCTGCAGTAATGTCGGAGCAGTAGTGCAGCTGCGGTCGGAAATACGTTAAAATTACCATATTACGTGCAGTCGGTACCGTCATTGATTTTACTATGGAAATTGACAATAACACCGACACGATCAGGCCGCTGCAGTAATGTCGGAGCAGTAGTGCAGCTGCGGTCAGAAATGGACTGTCACCTTAACTTCGATCATTGATATTTGATATTTATTCAGTACCCCTAGTGTAAATTTGATCGACATCATAACGTGACGAACGCGTTTACGCGAACGAGTTTCCAAAACGTCCCGCTTGGCGCGCTCTTTCTAAATCCAATACAAAATGAGACTAAACGCAAACGCGTACGTCACGTTTCGAAATCGAATTTATTTACACTAGACCAAGCAAAGCCCAAAACAGATAATTTTACTGGGGTACTGTACCCCTAGTGTAAATAAATTCGATTTTGAAACGTGACGTACACGTTTGCGTTTAGTCTCTTTTTGTATTGGATTTAGAAAGAGCGCGCCAAGCGGGACGTTTTGGAAACTCAAAATCCTATACAAAATGAGACTTAACGCAAACGCGTTCGTCACGTTATGATGTCGATTAAATTTACACTAGGGGTACAGGTTACTCTACAGCATTACAGCTGGGGGGGGGGGGGGGCAATGTCAATACGCAGTAAAATTATATATGTAGTAGTAGTAGTAGTAATCAAATTATATGATGAACATGACAATAATTAATTAATGTATGTTGATTCACAAAAACGTATAAAATCTCTATAAAGTTTATGATGTTAGTTGGCAAACAAGTCGCAGTCTGGTGCAAAAAGTAAGAAATTGTTGAGGAGTGTCCGAGAGCGGACGATTGGAGGGTACTGGTTTGCTATTTTGAGAGAAGTTTCATTTGCTAGGAGGCGATGGCTACGACCACGTAAGTAGTTGTCAGGAACATATAAGGTAGTCGTCTTCGCCACCAATTCCAAGCAGTCCGACTCTCTTAGTATTTGAGATGCAACAGATATTAAGTTGAAATTAAGCCTTATCTCTAGGGAGTTAAAACCTAGCATACCCAGAAAAAATTGGTTGGGTATCCTACTACTACTACTTCATTGGCTCAGTGACCCAAACAGGATCTTGGTCTCTGATACAAAAGAGCGCCAATCTGCCCTATCCTGAGCTACTTAACGCCAGCAGCTGGGTATTCCGAGGGCGGACAGGTCTTTTAGGGCTTCGTCACTCTAGTGGTATCTGGGACGCCCAGACGGACGTTTTCCACCCGGGTGCCCCACATACGCTCTTCTCACAGCCCGATCCTCTTCCATCCTCTCTAGGTAACCGGTCCAGCGGAGTGGTGGATATAAAAGGGGTAATACCCGTTTATTTTTTTATACATGAAGCGAAGAATAGCTTTATGTACCTTGTCTAATGTTGTTGTGTTGTTGTTGTGTTATGGCTTGTTGTTGTCTATGTTGTTGTATTTCCGCTACCCAAAGGTTGTCTGGAAGAGATCACTTTTTAGCGATAAGACCGCCTGTTGCCTGCCTCTACATTTAATCAATTGTTTGTTTTTCTGGTATCTTTTTACTGAGGTATGCCAATAAAGAGTATTCTATCTATCTATCTATCTATCTAAGAGCAAGGCCTACCAAGGCACCTAGCCGTCGCCATATTATGAAAAATCCAAATTTTTCATAATATGGCGACGGCTAGGTTTGTTTTGCTTAAACAAAAATACTTAGGACTTATGAACTATTTTTACCGGAAAATCCGGAGCTAAGCAAATCACATTTGTCCCGAACAGTAAATAAGCAAGCGCCGCTAGTGAACCGGATAAATCCAGTTTAACCCGGACTAGTTAAATTGCGCGTGCTCAAATTATATGATAAAAAAACTTTAGCTGTGTTTGAGTTTCTGATTTTGTTAAAGTTGTTAAGTTTTTGTTTTTATTATGAGGATAGTGGACGAACGATTCTTCGTAGATTTGTATCAAAATATTTTTAATAATGTTAATATCCAGAGAGAAAAATGGCGACTACGTTTGTATGGAAAGGCGGTTCCGCGCGGTCATCCACTCGTTAAGTTGTGAAGTTAACAGCGCCATCTATCTGACCCTTTATATACTTAATCGTACCCTAGATAGCTTATTGATAATCGAAACGCATCCAATAAGGGCACACAGTTCCCAATACAGTCTATAGGTGGCGCTGTATTTAAAAATTAATTGATTTAGGCTAGTGAATTTAGATGTACTCTATACTAGCTGTACAATAGAGAGGTATAGTCTCTATGGTTAAAAACACATTAAATCTGGAGATGTAAAAGGTCCCCAATGTCAGAGTACTAATACCAATACTACTACGTCTTTATTTGATTCTGTACATGTATTGTAAACTGTGTGAGGTGTGCAATAAAGAGTGTTGTATTAAGTATGTTGTACATTCGAATTGGCCTACTAATAACTAGTTGGTAAAAGTATCAAAAGATCAATACTTTGCAGCATGGCCGACGCATTATTTATGAACTCATATCCCGGGGACGAAAAGATTTAGACTGCCGCAGTCTTGTAGCGCGACATTAATGCTGACTGCAATGCTACTGTAAATTTAAAAAAAAAATGTCAATGCCCAGATTTTTGACATTTGTGGCAGTAACAAATAAATAATAGAATGCATTTATTTCAGACTATGGTTTGGGCACAGACACTGCGTTTTTTGACCTTTGGCACTGGTGTAACATCATTTTTACATCAAAATGGACGCTCGAATTAGCCCAGTAGTTGGCCAAAAAGCCCAATCACAGTGCAGTATGGCCGGCGAATTATTTATGAACTCATATCCCAGGGACAGGAGTGCTACATTGGCAGAGATGGCAAACTACTTAACCAAGTGTTTAACGCGCGTTTTACTACTACTACTCTACTAGTAACTATACTAGTATCTAGTATCAAAAAGGCCAATTACAGTGCAGCATGGCCGGCGCATTATTTACGAATCCTATCCCGGGGGACGGGCACATTGGCAGAGATGGCAGACTGTTTAAGAGGCTGTCAATACTTAAAGCGCGGACACTGTCTATTTGTATCGGAGTAAATGAGATAGCACTGTCGCATGTTACTGGGCCTGGGCAAGGGAATAATAAGAAAATTATTTAAATAAAAAAAAGTGGATTATTAGTGTAATATTTAACTCGACCAAGGTTTAGATATAAATGTTTTGAAATTGTGATTTTAATTGCAGACCCATAAGTCAAAACAATAAAGACATAGAACCGTTTAATTGTGATTTTAAGACCAATCTTTGCAATTATTTTCTATCGAGCCGATTTCGTTCAATCATGTATCAAATACAACCACGGTCTTTGAAATATAATTAATATGAACATATATTTATCTTACTTGACTAAAACAAATAATCTTTCTTAAAAAACTGTTTAAGTAACATCAATTTCAAGGACATCGGGTGTTGACAGCCCCTTAATCAAATGTGTAACGCGTGATTTTTGTAAAATTTTGCAAACGGAGGAAAGGTATCGAAAAAAAATGGCTTAAATTATCATCATCATATAATATTAGTAATTGACGATAAGGTGATATCACAATGCTGTTAACTTTTGTGAGTCAACTATGTAATTAACTTACATATCTCGTAAAATTCGTACACAGGTTTCCTTGCCGATTGAAAATCATTCACTTACCTGCAACAAAATAAGTGTTTATCAATGAAAGTTTCAGAAATAGTCGAAAAAGTTTAACTTATAAATTAGACACTTCGATACCTAAATCTTAAGACAAATTTTAAATTTTGAAAATAGGTGATGCCTTTTTCATAAATCAATGTAACATTTACAAAAACATCAAGTAATAACATGAAAAATACGTAGCAACAATTATAAATGCAACAGTCAATACGAAGATATAACATTCTATTACAATAATTTTAAACAACTTTGATCTATACATTGAACTAAAATACATACATTTTGGAGATGTAAAGTCTCTCTAAGAATCAAAATGAAATAACGATCCACGCTCCGGTTCATGTCTGGTGCAGGAGATTTCATTGGCTATACAGCGTGGAAAGGCGTGTAATTGGGTTCCTATTTGAGATAAGCTTGTTTTAGATTAACATAAGGAAAATAATGAAATATAATTATATGAATAAAATGTTTAGCTGATGTTTTTCAAACGATAAGTTTGTTCCCTCCGGCTTTAAAACAGCTGATTCAACCGAAAATACAGTTTTCGGCGAGCAATGTCGGTCAGGGTCCTGATGGAATTAACGTTCCACTAACTGCCGATTGAAACACGGTTTATTGGCACGGTTTTACTTGGATATTTGGTGCAAACTGTAGCATATTATGATTTTGCTGTAGGTAATAAAACGGCATGGAGTTAATGAGTTAAAGCTTAGTTTAGTTAAAATGAAGCTTGAAGTTGCTTTAAGATTGGTTTATAAGTATAATTTCAGTAGGTATTTTAAAGAACACAGGCTTCTTTGAAGTTTTAAATTACAATATATTTATTGTTTTATTTATATATTTTGAATAGATGAAGGTATTTATGCTAAAGTCGCCAGAAATAGAAATTATAATTTACGTAATGCCCTAACTATTATCTGCAATAAAATAATATTTAGCCTATATGCGTCCCACTACTGGGCACAGGCCTCCTCTCATGCGCGAGAGGGTTTGGGCTTTAGTCCCCACACTGGGCTAATGCGGGTTGGGAACTTCATATACACCTTTGAATTTCTTCGCGGGCGCAGTTTTCTCATGATGTTTTCGTTCACCGAAACTATTATCTATAATTTGCTCTTTTTAATTTTAACTAACTTGAAGGAATTTTATTTTAAAATCCTCAACATAGTCGTATGTGCTATTATTCCCAGAAAACCGAATGAACACTTATTTAAATTGTGACATCTTAAATACAGTCCTTTACGATTTTAAGATTCCCAACAAGCATCAAACTAAAAACAGATTTCTTGTCACAGGTGAAGTTTTAAACCTAAAAGGCAACACAGCGAATTCGTAGTGCCCATAAGATCTTTCGGTAAATTCCGTTCTCGAAACTAAGACCTCCAAACTTAAATTATGCAGTTCACTCGGACAAATAAGCCGTATGTTTGCTTAGCAATGCTTGCCCTAGTTTTCTAAAGTAACCTACATTTCTGAACTGAAAAATTAAGTTTTATTGCTTCTCTTTGGGCTTAGTGCAGCCATATTCAATTTGAGCCGACTGACTAGGTTATTTCGTAACGTATAAGCTTTCATAGGGTTATTTTTTATTAAAACTTGCAGTTTTAAATACTGTATCTTACACCTTTTTATTTGATGCTTCTTCTATTCAAAAATATAATATTATACGTTCTTCATATGCTACATATGAAAAATTAAACATGTAAAGCTAAAATATTTACCGCATTAAAGCTAAAATATTTTCGTTGATTTAGTATGTTATAGATCCCAGCCGAATAATAGTATCTTGGATAATATGAAATACAATAATGCGAATATTCGCTTCGAATAATAGCCGAATAATAGTACCGTGCAGGGTACTGTATTTATCATCTTGCTTTTTATAATTCGTTTTCTCCAGGTTATTTAAGTTATTACTTATATTCTTACTTAACTTTGGGACTTAGTCAAATTGTGTAAGAATGTCTCTATAATATTTCTTTATTTAATTTATATACGCGTAATACGATTATACCTGCTTAGTTAAGATTGAAGGACTTACACAACGTTAGATGGCGCTAGTCGCCTATTACATGACAATTATATGTGTTGTCAATTTAATTTTCAACCTGTAACTTAGGTGGATAAATGCGTCTAACTGATTATTTCCTTGTTTAATGGTATCTCTTATACAAATGTTTATTAGAGCAGTGACTGCTAAAATAACATTATAGAACAAATAACACAAACAAATAAAAAACAGTATCCAATCCAAAATATTAGTAATACATAATTACTTACCCTCAAGCAAGCAATTAAACTAAATCATTTCACTACACCTAATGACTTCTAAAGCCGCCCACAAACGAGATCAAAGATACCTCAACCCCTAGTGCAATTTGGACCCTGATTCGTATGTAATAAGCGTCGTTTTCGCTAATGTCGCCACAAATCAAAGTCAGGTAGATCAGTCCCTGGATTTGCAGGATTCAACCTGATTTATGAACGCCGGCAGTTCTACAAATATGGGTCACGAGTTTATAATATGGAAATATCGACTGTCTCAGGTAATTTTCCTAAGTGCTTAAAAATAATAATGTAATGTATAAAATTGAGCTGGTCCTGAGGGTAGGGATTAAATTTCCACTTGAATTTTTTAATGCGCTATCGCGTTGAATTTATCAAAAACTGAGTACAGTCGATGACAAATATATATTTACAATTTTCGCGTTATTACAAAGGAATAAGTGTTGGGACAACGCGTGGAAGAAGATATCGTTATAGGTCTAAGTCAATTTGTATAAAAATGTCTTATAACCACAATTTTCCGCAAGCCTTCTCTAAAAATTACGATGATATATATATTTTATATTATATTTTACGACCGGTATGTATTTTTAAGGTTTCGAGCATTTGTGTGTATATTGTACATTTTCGTCGTTTTTAATTTTTTTGTTATTTTACTTTGTTATGTATTGCAATTTAATGGATGACTGTCATTGGCCTTCTTTTATGTAAGCATTTATATGTTTAGTTATATTTACGGCTGTTGTTATCCTGAATACCAATAAAATAAAAAATAAATAAAATGATGATTGCTAACGCTCCAAAAACGTGAAGAGTAGTCGGGTAAAAAATTACAGAAAGTAAAATCAAGCCATGCAGCCGTACCAGCGGACGTCCAGAGGGTCTTTGGCCATTTGGTAATCCAGAATTCGCCCTCCGGACTGCACGATCGTCACCCATACGGTCTAGTGAAATCAGCGCCGTCGACTGGACAGATACGGCTTTGGACAGAGAAGCATGGCGATCTTTGGTATCGGAGCCCACTTCTGGTCATCGCGCCACAGCAATACGTAAAAAAAATCAAGTCATAATTTTGTATGGTAGTCGGCCACTCAAACTATTGCGTGTTGTACGAATATCAAGGATAAACTTCGGACACATTCAAGGAACTTGAAAGGATCTTTGTTTCTGTTGGAATGGGAGCCTATTTGCGTCATGCCATCGGAAAATCGACTCTAAGGCTTTAGGCGCTTACGTCATTATTAAAACTAATCCTATACAAATTTGATGAGTACTGACATAAGTGACTGCAGTATTAAGGTTCACATTGCTTGGCAATGTGTATTTGGAGGTTTCTAGTGAAATAGTTTTTTTGTTTACTTATTTCAAGTTTTCTTTTTGCGTAAAGTTCGGTGATTTTATGTCTAGCTATCTTTTTAAGTGTGAGTGGTTTCCTTCATTAAACTTCTTTTGAGATTAGAAAAATATCAAAAGACAACAAAATTTCGAAACCAAGATTCTAAGAGATGAAATACCTGCCGAGGTTTTCTCGAGTATAGGAGAAAGTCTTTAAAAAAAGAGTGTAGAGATTTTTTAAACGGTCGGCAATACGCATGAACAAATACCCCGGGAGTTGCAGGGCTCTATATGCTACGGTAACCGCTTACCATCAGGTGGACCCTATCCTTTTTCCTATTAACATGGTATTAATCAATAGAATCAGGCGTTTCCTTGCGGAAATCCATATTAATTAAAGCAAAAAATATTGCTTTGCTAATCCACAAAAAGATGACGTGCTAATCAATCAGTGCTAACCTGTTAATCTTACTTGCGTATTTATACAATTAATGTTCCCACCCTCCCACCGCAAAAATAAATACGCAAATAAATATAACAACCCACCGCCGAAAGTACAAAACTCGACACGTGTTTCGCCTCTCTACGAGGCATCCTCAGGAGATGTTGACGGTCCGAAGTCCGACGACTGATCGGTCTGTCCGTCGGTCTGGTTTCATTTTTGCGGTGAGAGGGTGGAAACATAAATCGCATGTAAAAATACGCAAGTAAATATAACAGGTTGGCACTGATTGACTAGCACGTTATCTTTTCGCGGATTAGCGAAGCAATATATATATATTTTTAATGGAAATGGTATTAAAAAACTAAATTATAAAAACGGGTAGCATATATATTGAAAATGTTAGTTCCTAGCGCTATGTAGTACTAACCAATATGATTGCCGTCAATACATTTCAAACGTAGTCCCGAATAGCGACAATTTCAGTTAATTAACAAATTAAAGCATTCAAAGGCTCTAATACCGTCCATTCCCTGTTTATTGTGCCTAGCGCCCATTGTTTTCGATCACCGAACTAACAAATGCTATGCACAACCCTAAATGGTTCAACCTCGAACGCTGTCATTCAAAACTCAACCTAAAAGCAGGTAATACAGTTCAATTTGGACTGAAACGCTGTAAAGAGTTAAGTAAGTGGGTATGTATGGGCATAGATGAGTCTCTCGTGTTAGCAGTATTTTGTTTTTAAAGCGATCAGCTCTGTTGGTCCTTTGAGGATACGAATGCGTCAGGGCTGTGCTTAATTATTAATGTTGTGCTTGGAGTATTTAAGTCTGATTCACATAGTGCAGTTTTTTATGATATATGAGGCAAACGAACAAATTACTCGCCTGATGGTAAGCAATTACGGTTGCCCGTGGACACCTGCAACATCAGAAGCGTTGCCAGCCTTTGAGTTGGGAGTACGCTCTTTTCTTGAAGGTTTGAAGGTCGTATCGATTCGGAGATACAGGCGACAGTTCATTCCACAGCTTAGCTGTTTTCCACAGTTTCTGGAGAAACGTACAGTTAAGGACTGCTAATCTAAGTAAAGATGGAAATATTGTCATGTAGAGCGATGACGAAAAGAAGGGATTATTTCGAATAATTCCTCGGAGTACTCCCCGTTAGACATGCGTACATATCTAGGCAGCAAGAGTCAAGCCAATCTGAAATACACCGGCAGCCAACAACTGGAGTTAGAGCCGTTGGATGCGGTCTAGAAGGATGACTGCTGGTTGCTGTGGTGCTCCTGCCCACAGATGAGAGTAGTATTCCATATGTGGATGAACTTGCTCCTTATAAAGCTGTAGTGGTGAAGATAGAAATATTTAATTAATTTTTAACAAGCAGACACGTTTGCGAAGGATGCCATTAAGCTTAGAATACATTTAAAAGTTGAAAAATTACTGCCTTGGGTGAGGCTTGAACTTACGGCCTTTGGATCGAGACTCCATCGCTCTGCCAACTGAGCGATCAAGACCTCATCCATAGCCAGCACATTTTCTCATCATATGGGCCTAGGAGACCCTAGCGACATCTACCGTAAGAACATTACAAATATTGTCGTGTGGAGATGGATGGATGGATGGATGTATATTGTCGTGGTGGATGGATGGGTAGTCGAAGACTCGTTTTTGTTAGATAGCGTTGGGAACAGCTGAATGAGGATCGGAGCTGTATAGAGGTAATTGTGGGAGTAATTGCTCTGGACGTGTTACAGTGTAGCGGTAATTTAGAAGCGATTTAAACGTTGCAAGTTAGCCCTGTTACATTCCCCTGCAATTCTGTTTTAGAGGGTAAAGTAAACGCGTCACTCGTTAACAAGCCAATTCGAACGTGCTGTGGCGTGGTATATCATGTAGTGTGTTAGTTTTAAGAGATTAGTATTAAACGTAACGTCGAACATATCGGTTGTTTAACTTGATCCGTCTCCGCCGCTACTCCCCTCCTCAGATGGCGACCCTTGCCAGCGCGTTTCGCTAACGAAGGACTTTTTTGCATACACGGGAATCATGACGCAATCGCGACTCGATACTCGTGCGACGGTGTTTCGTTCACTCAGAGAAAACTTTTTAATTATCAAAAATGGGCAAAGAGTGCTCAAAGTGTGTGTGCGACAATAAGGAGGTCATCGTGAATCAGCACGGCAACTTGAACGATGCCGGAGCCGAAATAAGGGCCCACACAAGTGTTAATAATATCTTGCTGTCGGTGGTGCTGGCCCTATGTGGAGCAGGCGTCATATATATCGCCTATAGACAATATAATAATTGTCATAGAAAGCTGGTGAGACATGAACTACGGGACAACGCATTCCGGAGGCTTCGCTTAAGGCTGTCGGGGCGCGGTGATCGTTCCAGCAGCGACGTCCAGGACCAGGAGGTACCGGTACCGGCAATATAAACGTGTGCGCGTAACAATACGGTTCGACGAAAATAAGTGGCGCTTTATAGTTATGTAAGTTTTTTTTTAATTGTCTTCAGTTAGAACTAATAGTAAGCTCTTATCTTTATTTTTATGGAAGAACTTGATATCGTATTTCAAAATTTAAAGGATATTCAAGTTGCATTAAGAAAATTAGGTCAAAAAAGGCACTTGTACCCATTAAATGTGTGTAACAAAATAAAAAATGCCACGAATCTGTATGAAAAATATAAACTGATCCTTGTTAACTTAAATAAGAAAGATTTTACGATAGAGTATGCAGAATATACATTAGAAAATGTAATAGATAACATAGAGTGCGTTTATAAAAAGATTTTATCATATCAGTGTAACATAACGCAACCTGCTTGTTCTAAAAATAGCTATACAAACACCACTACCATGGACAAGTTCGAATTAAAAACGGCGGCGACTTTGTTGCCTGTAATGGACGGTTCTGAAGATGTAACAAATAATTTGATTGATGCAATCTGTATGTATGAAGGATGTCTGAAAGAAAGTAGTTGCAAACAACTACTAATAAAATTTGTCCTAGCCACAAGGTTAACAAAGTCTGCAAAATTAAAACTTAAATCTGAGTATGACACTTGCGAGAATTTAATTGCGGACATGAAAAAGTTCTTGCTGACCAAAAAATCAGCTAACGCCTTGCTCATTAAACTAAACAGTGTTTCACAGGGTGAGAAGTCTATTTCGCAATACGCAAATGAAATAGAGGATATTTTCCTAAACCTAACTATCTCACAATCCGACACGAACGAAAAAGCGTGTGAGGTACTTAAGCCGATAAATGAGCAGCTAGCTATAAAAAAGTTCGCCGACGGATTGCGAAATAGACGCCTCAGTACGATTATAGCGGCTCGAGACTATACTAACTTCAAGGATGCGGTACGTGCTGCACAGGACGAAGAGTCAGCGCAGCCAGAGACCAATACGATGTTAAATTTCAGAGGTAAGTCATTCCACAGAAACCAGTACCATGGCCACGGATACCGAGGATATAGACCATATAGAGGTCTTCCGAATACCTCAAATCGAGGACATCAACAGTATAGAGGAAATTTCAATGCCTCGACTCGAGGTTACCAACAGTATAGAGGTAACTATAACATGCCTACGTATAACAGAATGGCATATAAATAATATCATTCAGATATAGTGCATTTCCCTCGTACTTGTCTGTACATCTAGTTGTGCGAGCGGGACGCACGATTACTAAATGACATCATTCAGATATCATTCTGATGTTAGTGTATGTTCGCATCAGCCTGTAAATATTTTTATTTATTTTGAAATTCATTTCACAAAAAAATTACAAACGCCGCACTTAATGCCAAAAAGAAAAGACAAAGAGAAAAAATACAAATAAATATTATACAGGCATTTTTTTATTTTTTGTCAAATCTTTGTGTTCTAAGATTTCGAAGATCCGAAGATTCGAAGATTTTGTGCTCGAAGTAATGTATTAATTCCCGTTTCATTTAAACCCAATATTATGTCTATTGTCAATTTCTGAAACAAAATGCGTATATATTTTACTTAATAGCATGTAAAATATATACGCAGATTTTCGCCTGGGCCCAAAATCGACAGTCTCCTCCATATTCATACTTGACCATCTGTAAACTTTCGGCCCGATTCGAACTTTAAGATACGTCAAATATTAGGTCTAGATACGATATGGATATGACGTTTTTGTTCGAAGAACTAACTTATCCAGAGAGGAAAATGGGGACGTTTGTACGGAGAAGTAAAAAAAAATCGTTTATTAAAAGAAAGAAGATAAAATTACATAACTAGCTCTACTTGTTATCACATGACTTCGTCCCTTTCATCTTTAAACAGTAATTATTATGTAATCCATGGAAATAATAGCTTCATATTATAAATTCGCAAGTTTGTTAACATATTTGGGTACTATTATTATAGTAATGGTTTTCCTGCTACAATACTGAAAAGCCTTGTTAAAGATGCTACCTTAACTTGCCACAATTAAGACTGAGAAATAAAATAACCTCGGTAACCGTCGTTTAGGCGAGTTTTAAACGGCAGTTAAAGCTAATTAGCCCGTTAAGGAAGCAGTTTGCAGGATACAGTTATTGGGGAAGTTTAGGCTTCATTTTGGGTTCAAACAGCTTGTGGAAATAAAATATGACGTCAGCTCTTTACTTACCTAACCTAAGCCTAAAACCACATGAAAAATATAAATATAAATTTCATTTTGGCACTTGGAGAGACTTTACACCTCTAAATCTTATTAGTATTAGTACTCTAACATTAGGGACCTGTTACATCTCCAAATTTAATGTATTATTAACTATAGAGACTATACATCTCTGTTATATTGTAGTAAGCATCAGTGTTGGCCTGAACGTTATTTATTTAACCATTATAAATTGAACCGTAAACCGTAACGGACGGTTACAGTTTCCGGTTCAATTCGCAATGGTTAATTTTCAATATTTTCAATTCTAATTATCAGTGTTGGCTGAACGTTAATTAGAATTGAAAATATTGAAAATTAACCATTACAAATTGAACTGTAACCGTCCGTTACGGTTTACGGTTCAATTTGTAATGGTTAATTTTCAATTCTAATTAACGCTCGGCCAACATTGGTAATTATTTATTATTAAGATTATTACAATGTAATGTTTACCCACGTATTGGCTGGTTGTATTAATAAATATTATTGTGTTTTTCATGTCACATATTCACCCATTCACCGCTAAGCTGCGGTCGTAGCGCTACGTCGTAGCCCATAACATGGGTTTCCCGGTATGTAGCGGAAATGCTTCATAGAGTTAAAACGACCAACGAATGCGTTACTAATAAATCATGTAGAAAATAATCAATATTATTGTCAATGCATCGGATACCAATGAGCTATGATCGGCTTTGCACAGAGACAGAGGCTTTTAATTACATTTGAATTGTGTGAAACGGACATTTGTGGATTTGTGAGGTTTTGATTGGTTAGTACTAGCTAATATGAGTATGTAATGATATTATCACGAAAATGTATTTATTTACATGTTTATTTATTTACTTAGGAGGCAAATGAGCAATGAATCTCCTAATAGTAAGCAAATACCGTTGCCCATGGACACCTGCTACACCAGTGCGTTGTCGGCATTTAAGATGTACGCTCTTTTCTTGAAGGTCGTATCAGTCCGAAAATACCGCAGATGACGATTCATTTTACAGTTTAGCTGTGCGAGGGAGGAAGTTTCTGGAGAAACGCACAGTTGACAACTGCCAAACGTCTAAAAGGTTTTATTTAATACCTATAATAACATTTGACGATATTGATACCATTAATATAAAACCCGCGTGTCATCGGTCCAACTTACTATGAGCGACTACCCCAAGACTTAAAAGACGAGCCCTCTAATGAAAAATTTAAGAGCCGTTTGAGAAACTTTTTATTGCATAAACCATTGTATTCTATAAAAGAGTTTTATGACATTACCAATTAGATTTATTTAAATAAATAATAAAATAAATAAATAAAAATAAAATAGTAAGCATATTGTCGACATCTGTATTTTAAGATTTACTATAATTTACTTCTTTGTTAGCTTAATAACGACCCTAATGGTGACATTATTTCTTATGCTGACATTATTTCTGTAACTGTTACTATTTATTTTCTACCTTAATGACGACCCGTTCTTGGTGAATTTATTTATACAATTGAAATTTAAAGACTTTAGTAATTTTAAATGAATTATTAATTGTCACATGTTTTTCCTATGTATATAAAGTAAGACAAACCGACAATCACAATATAAATTCCTAAGAATTTACCACGCGTAGTTTTAAGTGAAATTGTATATTGTGAGATAAATAAATCATATCATATCATATCATGACGACCAGTCTGGCCAAGTGGGTAGTGACCCTGTCTATGAAGCTGATGGTCCCGGGTTCGAATCCCGGTAAGGACATTTATTTATGAGATGAATACAGATAAATACATACTTATATACATAGAAAACAACCATGACTCAGGAACAAATATCTGTGTAATATAATATGTATGTATGTATAATATATCGTCGCCTAGTACCCATAGTACAGTCAGCATCAAAAGTAGCGGATCAAATAACGCTTCATATATATCTACTATCATTCTGTAACAGCTTAACAAAAAGTGATGTCTTTAATATAGAACAACTTAGACCGTAAAAGATATACTTTTGAACGCGAATTTTAGAAATTTATATATTTTTGGAAAAGTTATCCGGAACATCAGATAATTTTGGCGTCTTGTTTCATCCGCTAGTTTGGGGCTAGGTCGATCTGTGTAAGACTGTCCTCAAATATTTGTTTATTATTATTTGTTATTTATATTTATTCGTAACAGAACGTAAAATAGTTCCAGAAGAAAACAATACAACCTAATTTTCAGTTATTCAGTAACGAGATTACCCGCCGCCGCCCGCTCCTCGGTGACCCAACTACAATAAGTTGATTAACTAAACTCACTGATAATGTTGATACGTGCTTGTGTTGCGAGCACGTAGGCGATTGGAGCAGGGGATAGAGGGGAGCGGAAGCGGGAGCGATCGACAGCTCTAGCAATACACGCATAGATTTACCTTAGGTATGTTAGAATTTCTGATAGTCATACCTGTCGGGTGAAACTCTCACTCGGGTGAGATTCTCACGCTGAGAATCTCAGATAATATAACACGATAAAGTTTGCAAAAGTTTTTTTATGTTATTTTCTTTTAGTCCCCTAAACTGGCCTCTAAGTTTAAAAACCATTTATTTATGTTACATGTCCGTCTCACAGACTCACAGACTTACATATATATACAGTCAGCTGCAGAGATAACTGCCCCTCTGTATATAAATTAGTTTGCAGGGTGGATCAACTGTCTCTGCAGCTGACCATTCCTATGTGTACTAAATTTCGACTTAATTAGTTCAGTAGTTTAAAAATAGACTGTGACAGACGGACAGATAGACACACGAGACGAGAACGATAAGGGTTCCGTTTTTCCCTTTCGGGGTACGGAACCCGGTCAGACGGCTCTTTAAAGAGAACGTTTGAAAGTTCCGTTACAATCGCTACGGAGCGTACGCGATTTGCATGTTGGCTCGGCGCGGCCTGTTCTATCTCTATTTGGACGATGGAAATTTAACGGAAATAGGAGGATACAACGAGTGGGAGGTAAAAAAGA
The DNA here is from genome assembly GCF_033807575.1 of Cydia pomonella. Taxonomy (NCBI): domain Eukaryota; kingdom Metazoa; phylum Arthropoda; class Insecta; order Lepidoptera; family Tortricidae; genus Cydia; species Cydia pomonella. The sequence continues at coordinate 160,678 of NW_026907807.1, read as the reverse complement.
GATTGGAATGTAATTCAGGACTATCAACGAATAACATGCATTACAAAACATTTGATATTCGGTCAATTAGTTTCCATTTTCATTTCACTCATACCAGAAGGCGTATTTTTTATCACTTATATTTTCACTTATATTTGTGCTTGTGATTTAGATCAACCTGCTATTGTTAAAGAACCTTTTGCGAAAGAAAATATATTTTTTTAACGCCACAACATAGTACATATAAATAAAGGCATGCAGACATAAAAAAATTGACGTTAAAATAGGATCCCCACTCAGCATTAAGGTTGACTCACGCTACACAGGGGCAGGGCCGGGCCGGAGCTTCCGGCGCTTCGTTTTCTATGGAAAGCATTACGTCATCACCGGAGCTCTGTAGTGGCCCGGTGCGGGCTCGGACCGGAGACTAGCCGGTCATGCTATGAGCAAAAATCGGACTTCCCGGAGCCTCCGGGCCACCCGGTGACTCAATTCTTCCTTTCGGGTGATATTCCACTAGTCTAAGATCTTTGTCCAATGTGCATTGCGTCTCACTCTCTCATTAAGCAAAATGTCAGACGCAAATACACATTGGACCAAGATGAAAAACCAGAATACCACCCTTCGCAATGTGCATGCTCGGATGTGTCGGTATATATTTGCCAAAATAAGAAGGTTACAAAACGTCATAAATTTGTTTGTTAAATATGGATGGTATAGCCAATACATTACTTGGTCGGGTTATATTTTACTCGGCGCAGAGAGAAGTTAATTAACAATGACTGCCAATCTCTATATGAAACCAAATTTCTGTAAATAAAGCTACACAATTCTACATATTGCCGGTTTTGTGGAAAGCAATAAAAAAATAGTACTTATATTTATTTTAGTCACGCTGGCTCCACATTTTACTTGAGATAGTTGATAGCGCCAGACAAGTTGCCTAAGAATTTGTTACCAATTTTAATAGTAAATGAAGTGGAATAAAAAAATGTTCAGAAGAAGCAGAGCTTTAAGAACTAAATACTGCCGTTTCGTACATATTGTCGGATTATCTTATTATTGACATTGAAATAAATTATATAACGTACTATAAGTATATATAAGTCGTTACGTAGCCGCCTGTTGTCTGTCTCTACATTTAATCAATTGTTTGTTTTTTATTTTCTTTTGTATCTTTTTACTGAGGTGTTCCAATAAAGAGTATTCTATTTATACATCTATCTATCTATCTATCTACGCAAGGTTTATTACAAGCGACTTAGTTAAGTATTTATTTGACCTATATATATTTCCCGAACAACGCGGTATCCGTGAAGATTCAGTCTTTATTATTTACTTTTCCATGTTAGGTGTTACTACATGAAAGTCGCAACGGTCGCAACACGGGCGACTCGGATATATACGTCAAAATTATATAAGTTGCATAATGTCTTGATTTATTTTGTGAAATACGGAGGTGTTGCGGAAATGTAATTTAGTCGGATTATATTAAATGAGATATCTAGTAATGTTACTGCTTGTAAAAATTATTCATTAATGAGCATGTAGGTTATAAATTAATATAAATATACTAAGTTTTTCTCATATTCCCACGTATTACTTTTCATTTCGTACGAAGCTATATATAATGAAATATCTCGTTAATAAATTTGTAGATTACGGGAAACTATTTCTTTTACTTAATTTAGAGTCCAACTGATCTTCTGTGAATCTGCCTGCAGAGAGTACGAACATGATATTTCAGTGCAGTTATTGAATTACTCATAAAGGTGCCTATATTTCATTTGCAATCTGTCGTTGGCGATATTATTGCTAACTGCTCGCGTACGATGCATTCTCCTGAAATAGATAGGCCATACATTTTTTCAGGCTGTAGAGAGCAGCACTAGCATGTATTATAAACCTGAGAGTAACTTATGCATACTATGCCTTAAACAGTTTTTTGACAAGTTTTCACTATGGCATTGATGCATCAAGGCGTTTTGTACGGAGTTTTGGTTACAGATGGTCTAACGCGAAACGAAATTTCGTTACCTATCTGCCTCTCTGTCTATCGAATATGCAAGAATGATGGAGGCAGAAACCACAATTTAGATTTTCCATTTCGCGGTAGGCCCCGTGTGCGTTAGTAACGCCCTCTACGCAGAGTTTTGCGTAATATTCCCTATTTTATGCCTATTATTACTGTAACTACTGAAATAATACAATAATACTCTTCGTATGTTTTATTGTTCTTAAATTAATGATTAAGACGTGGAACGCATAATTTCGTCAGGGGGAAGGGGAAGCCTATGTGCCTCTCTTTCGCACAAAGAAAGATCGCACAGTGATAGAGAGGCGAATAGATGAACTAATGAAGTGGTTCGCGGTTATAGCCCTTACTGTATTGTAGTATCGTAAGTGTCAGGATGTCAGGACCATGATAGCTATTTATAACGATATAAATAGCTATCATGGTCCTGACATCCTGACGCTTAATCCCAGTTTTAGTACCTTTTTTGTATTATTTGGTACATGACATCAAAAAAATTTTACCTCGCTAAAAATCGAGAAATATTGAAAATAATGTGGTCAAAAAAGTTACAGTTAGAATAAACTTTGTATGTGCACAGTGGTGCAGCCACTCAATGTGAACCGGGCCTTCAATATAGTTCAACAGTTAATATTTTTGGCTAAAACAGTTATGTATTTTAGAGAAGTGGAAATCTTGAGCGTTTCGGGGGTTTGAAGACACGAGGGTTAAACATTTTTTTCTAACGACTGAAACACAACATTTTTTATAGTACATATGGTACTACTTTACCGCACTAGGGCGTTAATTAGCACTTTACGCGCCTATGTCGAAAATTTAAAGTGCCATATGTACTGTAAAACGTTGTATATGTGCGAATAGATAATTGGCAACTCGTTTCGATTTAAAACACTCCTTTCGATCGTGTTTTAATTTACTGCCACTGGTTGTGAATAATTGAACTCGTTATGAATTAATGTATAATTACCACACCAACGCCAAAAAATATTTAAACTTCAAAATCATCACAAGTCGTCGTCGTCGTTAATTTTACATTCCTAGGTGATAAAATATTTCAAAATTTGAATGATTAAATTACTTTGCATTTCTTGTGAATAAAATGTAAGTAACTTTCCCATCCGTTTTTAAAGAATAACGGCAATACATGCGAAAGACCGACTATGACTGTTAACCACCGAATCCCAGCGCTCAAAATGTATTGCACTGATGTCATGCTTAAAACAATCCAACATTTTGAGAATAATATGGTTAGTTATAATTTTTTACCCCTCTCATTTCTTGAAAATATAAGTAATTATGTTGAAACTCAGTAAGAGTTGCTGGAGAGATGCTATCTAGCAACCCTTACTGGACTTGTACTCCCTAACTATAGAGCTATTTTTTAATAAGTAAAAAGAAATGCAAAAAACCGGCCAAGAGCATGTCGGGCCACGCTCAGTGTAGGGTTCCGTAGTTACTCTTCCGTCACAATAAGCTAAACTGGAGCTTAAAGTGTAGTAAATGGTACCTTTCACCCGAGTTAAACAAATAGGCAAACTTGCATAATCAGTACCTAATTAAAGTAAGTCTTTTTACTATGAAGGGAAAACTTTTTGCGATAACTCAAAAACAGCTAAACTGATCATGTCCGCTATAGTTTTCATTTATTGTCTTTCTTAAGCTCTACTTCCACGATTTTTTTCATATTTTTTGGACCTATGGTTCAAAAGTTAGAGGGGGGGGGGGACACATTTTTTTTTTCTTTCGGAGCGATTATCTCCGAATATATTCACTTTATCAAAAAATGTTTCCCGAAAACCCCTATTAGTTTTGAAAGACCTTTCCAACGATACCCCACACTCTAGGGTTGAAGCGAAAAAAAAAATTCACCCCCTCTTTACGTGTAGGGGAGGTACCCTAAAAAAAATTAAATTTTTAGATTTTATTGTACGACTTTGTCGGCTTTATTGATTTTTATATCCATGCCAAATTTCAGCTTTCTAGCACTAACGACCACGGAGCAAAGCCTCGGGCAGACAGACAGACAGACAGACAGACAGACAGACAGACAGACAGACAGACAGACAGACAGACGGACATGGCGAAACTATAAGGGTTCCGTTTTATGCCATTTGGCTACGGAACCCTAAAAAGCAGTTACTTCTTTTACAGTCAAATATCCATTAACTTTATAACTTTTTAATATTTTGTGTTCTACGTTGTATCGATATATGTGTACCCGAAGTCGATAAATGAGAACTCTCTATGACAGTTCAAGAATGCCACAATAATTCCGGTCTCTGTTAATAATAGTTTGCCACCTTATTGACGTGCATTTTTACATATCAAACAAAAAATAAATAAAAAATATTGAATGTGGATACATTCATCCTCCTTAGACGTGGCTGCTACAGTCTTCACGATTTTATTTGCCGTGTGATCATCGCTTTCCAGTTGCAGCTTGGTGCCATCGAGGAATGTCCATAGTATATGAAAAAAGAAAAATGTTTATAATACCATTCATTGTATCACAATATCGACTAAGTACTACTAGAGGGCACCTTTAACCTTATTTTGGCAATGTTAAATATCCTTACAATTGTCTATTAATAATAGTTTTCAGTAAGTAGCTCATAATTGGGTAGTTTCTCCCCTACACTCTAAATTCATCCAACGAAATAAAATGTTCCGTAGGGTATACATGGTGGCCTATTTAGATCGTTCAGTATGGGAAAGTTTGAAACTATAACACATACGAAGATCTGTTCCTAGGAATCATGCCATCGATTTTCTATATATAAAGACGGGCCAATAACACCTGCTTTGTATCTACTGTTTTATTTTTGAAGATTCTATACCTATGTTATAATTATCACCTACTAAGTTTTTGAAATTAACAAAACTAAAGCTATTTTAGTCTAACAAGCATATTGTTATACTTTCTCTTTCACATATGTAAACTATTGAATGAAAAACAATAGCCCATAGGTAAGCCCATATAATATACCTAAGCCCTAACTCGTAAAATACTTGTCAAGGAGAAGTTATATTCTAATCTTCATGAACGCGTTTCACCAAATAGCACTGTTTAAATGCAATAATAAAAATATACTATATGTAAAATATTTGAAGAGTTTCATCCATTATCAGAAATAGATCTTGACTAAAATGAAGCTTAAAAAATAACTTGCAGAACAATCTCAACGAAGAAGATATCGCCAAACGTGAAATACGCGTAGTTGAGGTGTTCCGTCTGGTCTTCATCAGCAGTTCCACTTAATTAAATGTCACTCACTTTTTTAATGTAAATGCTTGATTTGTTGATACAACAACAAATATATACAGGGTGTTTATTTAGTCACCTGCAAATAATTTACGAGGTGAATAATAGGTCATACATTCCTTTGTACATCTCTACAAATCTTATGATATGAGCTCTGTTCATGAGTTCTGCTCGTTTGCCTCCTATATTTAAAAAAAATACTTCTACTTAACATAACGCCATTCCTTTGTACATCTCTATAAATCTTCTGATACGAGCTCTGTTCATGGGCTCTGATCTTATGCCTCCTATATTTAAAAAAATACTTCTACTTAACATAGCGCCATTTCTATGTACATATCTACAAATCTTAAGATACGACCTCTGTTCATGGGTTCTGCTCGTTTGCCTCCTGTATTTAAAAAAATACTTCTACTTAACATAACGCCATTCCTTTGTACATCTCTACAAATCTTATGATATGAGCTCTGTTCATGGGTTCTGCTCGTTTGCCTCCTATATTAAAAAAAATACTTCTACTTAACATAACGCCATTCCTTTGTACATCTCTATAAATCTTCTGATACGAGCTCTGTTCGTGGGCTCTGCTCGTTTGCCTCCTATATTAAAAAAAAAATTCTACTTAACATAGTGCCATTTCTTTGTACATATCTACTTATCCTATGATACAACCTCTGTTCATGGGCTCTGCTCATTTGCCTCCTATATTTAAAAAAATACTTCTACTTAACATAACGCCATTCCTTTGTACATCTCTACAAATCTTATGATATGAGCTCTGTTCATGGGTTCTGCTCGTTTGCCTCCTGTATTTAAAAAAATACTTCTACTTAACATAACGCCATTCCTTTGTACATCTCTACAAATCTTATGATATGAGCTCTGTTCATGGGTTCTGCTTGTTTGCCTCCTATATTAAAAAAAATACTTCTACTTAACATAACGCCATTCTTTTGTACATCTCTATAAATCTTCTGATACGAGCTCTGTTCGTGGGCTCTGCTCGTTTGCCTCCTATATTAAAAAAAAAATTCTACTTAACATAGTGCCATTTCTTTGTACATATCTACTTATCCTATGATACAACCTCTGTTCATGGGCTCTGCTCATTTGCCTCCTATATTTAAAAAAATGCTTCTACTTAACATAGCGCCATTTCTATGTACATATCTACAAATCTTATGATACGACCTCTGTTCATGGGCTCTGCTCGTTTGCCTCCTTTATTTAAAAAAATACTTCTACTTAACATAACGCCATTCCTTTGTACACTCTACAAATCTTATGATATGAGCTCTGTTCATGGGTTCTGCTCGTTTGCCTCCTATATTAAAAAAAAATACTTCTACTTATCATAACGCTATTCCTTTGTACATCTCTATAAATCTTCTGATACGAGCTCTGTTCGTGGGCTCTGCTCGTTTGCCTCCTATATTAAAAAAAAAATTCTACTTAACATAGTGCCATTTCTTTGTACATATCTACTTATCCTATGATACAACCTCTGTTCATGGGCTCTGCTCATTTGCCTCCTATATTTAAAAAAATACTTCTACTTAACATAGCGCCATTTCTATGTACATATCTACAAATCTTATGATACGACCTCTGATCATGGGCTCTGCTCGTTTGCCTCCTGTATTTAAAAAAATACTTCTACTTAACATAACGCCATTCCTTTGTACATCTCTATAAATCTTCTGATACGAGCTCTGTTCGTGGGCACTGCTCGTTTGCCTCATATATTAAAAAAAAAATCTACTTAACATAGTGCCATTTCTTTGTACATATCTACTTATCCTATGATACAACCTCTGTTCATGGGCTCTGCTCATTTGCCTCCTATATTTAAAAAAAATACTTCTACTTAACATAGCGCCATTTCTATGTACATATCTACAAATCTTATGATACGAACTCTGTTCATGAGTTCTGCTCGTTTAGCTCCTACTTAAAAAAAAATCTACTTAACATACCGCTGTTTCTTTGTACATATATATCTACTTATCCCATGATAGGTACGACCTCTGTTCATGGGCTTTCCTCATTTGCCTCCTATATTTAAATAATACCAGACAAATGCGAGCCGGGCTCGCCCATCTAGGGTACCGTAGTTTTTAGTATTTGTTGTTATTGCGGCAACAGTAATACATCATCTGTGAAAATATCAACTAACTATCACGGTTTACGAGATACAGCCTGGTGACAGACGGATAGACGTACTGACAGCGGAGTCTTAGTAATAGGCTCCCGTTTTACCCTTTGGGTACTGAACCCTAAAAAGGAACTTTTACTTATCATAGCGCTCTTTTTGGATATACTGTATAGTAATATTGAATTCACTGCTCTTCTGACCTATTTCGGTACCTTTTATGTACTTAGTACTTACCTACATACATATTAAGGTTATACAACTATTATTTCTAGAATTAAAAAAATCAATACAAACAAACCTACGTAATATACACGTATTTTAAAAACATAATCCTCGAAACTCGAAAGCTCCTCTTTTTGTAAATGCAATGCAAATAAAACGCATTAAACTTAATCATGACGTCACGATCAAGTATCATTTAATAAGGGGCGTTTCGTGCGTAGATAACGATTGTCAGATTTGACTCTCATTTCTAACTTTTGTATTGCTTCAATGTTATGGGTCCCATAAAGACATGTTTCTTTTATAAAAACTTATTATCTAGCCTAGCCTTTTGGCAGTATTTTCTCGAGCTTTACGCAGTTGATTGAGGAAGCTGCCATACAAGACAAAAGCATTTTCAAAGCGACTTTCTCTTAGAACACCCCATCTATCCGTCTATCTATCATAATTTATTTCAGGCAACTAGCGGCCCATAGATAAATACATTAAGATTAGCATACACATTATAAAAATATATTTTAAAACTAAATACTACAAATCACATTATTTTACTGCGGCATGAAACTATTTATCATAAGACATACCCTTTGAGACTGTCTACCCATTGTTTTTGTATATGACAGCTACACATCCTTTCCGCAATGGCTTTTAGGAACTGCAAACTAATAATCTATGGCCCGCTGATTTTACCAGTGCAATCAGTCAACTTTGGGCAGCTTGTGGCATGCAGTTGGGGAGTAACGATCTCACGTACCCGAGTGTTCCTAGGGAGTTCTGTCATTCGAAGGGGGGTGGGTGGGACAGGATTATCTGCTTCTGGGTTGCCTTGGCCGGCCGGCCAGGGTGGAGTCGTTAGAGCTATAAGTTCCAAGGGTGGAAGTGCAAGACGCGAGTTGGCACAGTGGCTGTTACAGCCACTGGGTTAAAAGCGGTGCACGCCTCTCGATACCCCTGAGCCGCTCACACCAGTGTTACTCTTGAGCCATCCCAGATGTCGCTTTTTGTGTCGTCTGCCGGAAATAAAATTGTATACCGTTTTATTAGGCAGGCGTCTGGTTTTTTATCCCATCCCATTAAGCCCATCGCTTTCACACAATAACCTAGTTTATTTTAGATTCCAACAACTCTCAATAGTCCTTACACCCTGTCGGGCCTGCCTCTGCGTGCGTCCTATGACATGGGCAAGGGCAGCATCAGCTCGGTGTACATCTTACATTTCATGAACGTGTCAAAAGGGCCTCTACGTTAGGTTAGGCCTCGGCGCACGCTTCTCAAAGGTCCGGAATACCATTGTTCCGTGATGGGAAAGACATACAAATTAAAATAATAATAATCGTTAATGCAATGCAGTGCTCTATTTGTCAAAGAAAATAAAATTGTTTCACACTCACAAAACATTCATTCTTATTTTTGCTTATTTTTTCATACATTAAGTATCTTTCTGTAAATAAGATCACTATTTTCTCTCTTGTCAGATTTATTTTACTATTTGAATAACATGACAGCGTCAATTGTCGTAAAAAGTATACAAGTAAAAAGGTTTAAGAAAAGAGTCCGCAACATATTATTTATTAGACCTATTAGCAAAGAATATCCTATTAGTACGGTCGCGGAAATTGATTCTTTAGCAACTTGCGGTTCAAGTAAATTTGGCTGTACATACTTATGGTAAGAGCTGTCCAGTGTAACGTGACACGTTAACTGCTAAAGAATCAATTTCCTCGACTGTACTTACAAGCTAAGCCTAAAGTGCCATGGCAATTAATGCAAGCTTACGAATAAATACAAAAACCGGACAAGGGCGAGTCGGACTCGCCCAACGTGATTCCGTATTTTTTTTAGTATTTGGTTTTTTATATACTACTTTGGTGGCAAACAAGCATACGGCCCACCTGATGGTAAGCAGTCTCCATAGCCTATGTACGCCTGCAACTCCAGAGGAATTATATGCGCGTTGCCGAGCCTAACAACCCTCCTTCCCCTCGTTGAGCTCTGGCAACCTTACTCACCGGCAGGAACACAATACTATGTTGTTATAGTGGCAACAGAAATACGTCATCTTTGAAAATTTCAACTGTCTATCACGGTTCATGAGATACAGCCTGGTGACAGACGGACGGACGGACGGACGGACGGACAGCGGAGTCTTAGTAATAGGGTCCCGTTTGGGTACGGAACCCTAAAGATGAAAACTGCTGCCATGTTACTATACATTTAAGAAACACAGAAAATCTGGAATTGACATATTGAAAAAATTATATTGTTATCTTCTTCTGCACGACTTTTTAGTATGAGGAAGCTACTTAGGTACGTAAGGCTACCCCCGATTCATTTGTTATGAGGGGGCCCTCGGCCTTAGAGCACGCATAGCACAAGGGCTACGCCCGACTTTCTCAATATGAGGCCGCCGCTGTAGCCCGACGTCAGAGCGTTCATATCATTTCGGGCTAGCATGACGGGCTACGCAAGACTCCTTTGCCATCTCACTTACTTAAAAAAAAAATCTTAAATTTAATACTCTTTTACTTGAATAACCTTTTCACTTTTAGTTACATGTATGGCGTGCCTAAAAATTATATTTTTATACATTTGAACTTCTAAACTAAGTAGTAGCTTACCATCAGGCCGGCCACCAACGTAGTATAAAAAATACCTACTTTCCACTTTTCTCTTTTGGTTATCTTATAGTTTTTGAGTAAAATAGCTGTGACATACGGACAGACAGATAGACAGACAGATGGACATGACGAAACTGTAAGGGTTTTTGCCATTTTGGCTACGGAACCATAAAATGCACACTGTAAATTTCAACTACCTAACCCACTCGTATTATAGATCAAAAATTCCTTTTCCGCAAGAAGTAAGTAAGCCAGTAAGTAGTTTATTTTTTGTACTTGTTGTTAGACAATTCTATCTTAGTGTACCGAACTTAACAGTTATTTTTTTTACTTTGAGAGCGCACCACCGACATTCTTAGTGGTGTACGCGTATTTCTCTGTAGCTGAATGTTAGCTGTAGCTAGATGATTATTTTATATCGATACTTTAAAATGTTGTGGTATTCCTAACAGCCATTTTAAATATCTTCTCTTTTAAACTTAAGTTTTTCATGCATTCCTGAAACGGAACAAGTCTATGATAGGATTGATGGGAGAAAATAATGCAAAAACGCGGCATTAAGCAAAATGATCATTTGTGATTCAGGGTTAATATCTATCGGGTATCTCTGAACCCCAACGGATATATTTTTGCAATACAACACAAATGCACACCTCAATAGAAGAAAATAATACTGAAAAACAATAGGCCTGTCTACTCGCTAAGAAGCACTTAGGGCAGCTTGTGATGAGTCAATCTCTAAGTAATTTGCCTAGTTACCTACCTCAAAACGAGACCGCTTTTCCATACAAACGTACTTAGTCCCCATTACGGATAATATTTTTACAGTACATATGTTGCTACTTTACCGCACTAGTGCGAAAATTAGCATATTACGTTACTGTGTCGAACATTTAAAGAGCCATGTACTGTAAAACGTTGTACGATACATGTGCGAATAAGTAATTCGCAACTCGTGTCGATTTAAAACACTCCCTTCGGTCGTGTTTTAATTTATCGCCACTTGTTTCGAATTTCCTATTTTTCGCACTTGTATCGTAATGTACTATTACAAAATTGGATGTAGAACGAAGGGAATATCAATATCCAGAGAGGAAAATGGGGACTATGTTTGTATGGAGAACCGGTCATCCCTTTTCCTTTTAATAGTTTAATATGCTTCGGCACATGATTATTTGAGACAATATACACGCATTGTATTTCCATTACCTTAAGCAGAGAACACGGTGGCTTCGAAAGAGTCTCGGGTCATGTGGAAATAAAGCTCTACATAATGTTGTGTAATTCTCCTTTTTCCGAAAGTGTCCGCGAAATGTCCAAATGCACAATTGCCCAGAGTATGCAGTATTCTCTTCATCAGCTATTATGGCAGCCAGGGCCAATATTTTGATTTTATTATTTATTTCTATATCGACTTGCTTCCCAATTTTTTCAATATGATTGACATTTGTGACATTTGTCATGAACAGTCCGTTATTTGGACGGCTCGGTGAGCTCGGACAGCCCGGCCCGGCCTGTCTCGCGCTCGGAGACTCAACGATAGTGTCAACGCATAGAGATACTATAATATAGAGATGATGGCCCGGTCGCCCCGGCCCCGGAACGGTCCGGCGACGGTGGCGCTCCTGAAAGTCCGTGTGACGGCTCGCTCCGGTCCGCCCCGGCCCGGTCCTGGCACTGTGTAGCGTGAGTCATCCTTTATGCCGCGGCAATCCGTAGCGCTGGTTTTCTGGCAAACGAATTAGATATCGATGTATTTAATGTATTAAGATCCCTGTTGTAAAACATTATTTGACACTTAAATATTTTGATATATAAGGTTTAAGGTTTATTTTGTTCGCTTACGGCTCAGGTGTCAGGCATATTTAGCACTAAACTACCTTTCAAATTCGTTACTATATAATTTTCTAGTGAGTATTTGAAGAATGTTTCATTTAATATTGAAATGTGTTTAAATTCAAATCAAATAATGTTCCAATTAATTTCAATTTGGATATTATAGAATGTACCTGACATGTAACTTGGCGTTATTAATAAAGTATTTGTTGTATTTGTTATTTTAAATCCGCTCTACGCTTATGACTTGTAACACATTAACGTTAGATATTGTATTTCGATCAGTGTGATATTTACGCGATCATCTCACAGCGATACAGGATTTATGATCATCATTAACAGCAGTTTACAGTTTCATTGCGATTTGGTTTATATTTGTAACTTTATGGTATGTACAGTTTCTGTACTGAGGTACTAACGGGGGTTGGAGGTTGGGGTCAGTTATCTCTGCAGCTTACTGTAAGCTGAAACTGACCCCTGCGTTTTCCCCCAGACTAGGGAAAGAGAACTTCATCACTAGCACTACATGACTATATACTAAATATAATCGTAGTGTTATTATGGTTACCCTATTCAATAACATGCACGTATCAACTACCCCCAGTGTTGCGTCTAGTGCCTAATTCGTGTAGTACGTTGAATCCAGGAGATCTAGACTGCTGAATAAAACTATGCTGAATAAACACTATTTTAATTACTGGTAGTTTTAAAGATATTTTATAATCAATTTCGACGCGACGCGCGGTATGTGTGCGTTCCGCGAGCCGTTATTTCGATTCTGATCGTCCCCTCGCGGACCGGCCCCGGGCGCCGTCGCTAGCGAACCGGTCCGGTGACGTGATGGTGGCCGTCATCGCTCTTGCTGTGGAGTTAATTCGAGGCGGCGGCGGGCTTGTCGCCAACACCCAGGCTGGTTCAGATTTAAGCCAGATGGCATTTTGCTATAGTCTATTTACCTCACCGAGATAATTAATCATATCAACTAGGATAAAACTTTACGTAGATTTAGATTTAAATCTTTGTCCTATGTACATTTTCGGCTATAAAAAGGCGTTGAATTTTATCATTCTATACATGTATATGTGTGTGTCGTAACAACTGAGCCAATTTAAATAAATGAATCAATCTATTCACTTTTATATCACGGATGACATAAATATTTTTAACTTAAGGTTACTGTGGGACTTAGTCAAATTGTGGAAGAATGTCCTATAATATTTATTTATTTTCTAATTTATTTATTTATTTAAGTGTTCGAAACGCAAAAACTAGGCTGAGAAAACCGCTACTTGACATTGAACAAAAAGAAACTGAAATATAGCGAATCAAATTAATAATAATAATGTGATGACAAATAAAAAATGTAACTATGTATAATGCATGACCGATTCCTCGAATAATATTATTCATAAATAATTATTACTCTGTCAATAAGAAATGTACACCTCTAATTAATTTTGAACCTGCGAAAGTCTGACATCTTATTAAATTTATTTATTTATTTATACTTACCTTCCTTTTAAAAAGCAGAAGGCTTTTTTTGAAATATAACTGCATAGTGCATTAGTTTTTTTTTCTTTTTGCTGGTGTTTATTTATTATGGAAGATTAAAACTGTACGATCTAGGTACATGGACGTTAAAAGAGAATCCTAGAGAGTATTATGTGCATTCGTTAACTTACCTGGTCATCATATCGCCCTCCGGCCTGTTGATGGCAGCGCCCTTAGTCGCAGAGAACACGTATATCCTGACGTCATCCTTGTACCACTTCACGCTATGCATCTCTCCGCAGGAGGCGCTGTCAATCCGGCATTTTATACGTGCGGTCTCGCCTACTAGCGCTGCGGTGGTTTCTGTGGACAAAAGGAAAAATATATTAATTTGTGTGCCATCATAATATAATTAATAATAAATGGGACATCGAGAGATGAAGCTATGATATCTATCAATCTCGAGATAAGAAGAACGGGGGGAGAGTACGTTCGTGACGATTCCTGAATCTCAGTTTGAAAAATATAACGTGTGCTTGAGTTGTATATCGTATTCATTAAATGCCCTCATCATCCACCATTGAAGAATCTAATGTGTTCTCTATAACATGACACGCTTTCGATTCCCATCATATTTGTCATAAATACTGAAGGAAAGGGATCAAGCCCTCCAGTGCCTGATGTCGGATTAAGACCGGAGTAGGTATTCAGCATTCGTGACTTACGCCATAAGAGCTAGGTCACGGCGGCACCAATTTATCGAGTTTAATTTTTGAAATTAAAGTGTTAGTGTTTAGTTTAAACAGGAAAATCTAAATGGTTAACTAAGTAAATCATTTAATTCATTCCCGAGGTACCATCGCATTAGCTGCAAGACGTCCTTTTGTAAAGCGAGTTAAAGCAATCTGGAGGTAATTCAATGATAATATTTTTCTAACATTATTCCTTCCTGAAATATAAAAGTCTGGGTAGACATTATAATATTATTCGTTGTAAAATACACGACAGAATTAGAAAAAGAAATAAAACAAAACAGGAATTTTATAAAACTGCTCACGTACAACACTACACCTACAATTTCATAGAAGTCGTTTGAAAAAAAAAATAGTTGCATTTTAGTAAAAGTTTTTAATTTTCATCCTGGTCACGGCACCAAATTGTAAACTTGCTTCACAAAAATGAACCTTTTGTTTTGCATTTTAAGATACACTTTGAAATGGAATTGAAATGGTGTAATAGAATTCTTACTGAGCAATCGTATTAAAAAGTTTTCTCGGGAATGTTCGTTAAAGTATTTTATTACAGAACCTTCCACTGCAATAAGTGATACGATTCTGTGTCACGAGCAATATGAACTGGATAATATAAAAACAAAATTACTGCTGAAATAAAACTCTTATGCATTCGAGACTGCATATTTAAGTGATAGCAAGGCTAAATATGTAAATGTTTCCGAATTAAATATTTACTAGGTTTAATCTGAAAGATTTAAATTAAAAAGTAGAGATGCGATTGAAAATATGATAAAGTATTAAGGCGAGATCATCTAGATGACAGTAAAGCTCCAAATATTACGCAGTAACTCTAGTAGTTGACAACTGACTTTTGACAATTCAGTGACCACTAAACATATTTCGAAGTACAGTGCCGTCTATTTCATTTGTCAAGCTAAGGTTTTCATATCACTGTAAATGTTGTATTGACTTGTAAAATAGATCTTGGGGTCTACTTCCAGAATAAATGTATGGATTTTGAAGTGGGTAGATATTTATCTTGGTATTTTGATCTCATCTTCAATCAACAACTTTCTGACATAAGGTAAGCGCAAAATAAGGATTGTTGCTTAGTTATTAATAAAAAGGTTATCTACAATAGATTTGTGTCACAATTTCACGTTAAGTGCACAAAAACGTTTCAAAAACGGCAATTTTTTACCGGAATTACACTAAGCGTTTATTTACAAGTGAGATAATAAGCGCTTCCAGGGATTACAGTCGCATTTACCTTCTTTTCTGCTTAAAACACAAAAGAAATAAGTTGCAACGAAAACAAATAGACGACCTTACTCCATTCTAATAAGATTCAAAACTTTTTGCAAATGGATTTTGGGTTTTTGCTCGTTTCAACTGACTAAATCTTAAAAGTACGTAAGGCTTATCAAAAAAATAATGATTCAAATGAGGTGTTTCTTTAAGTTACCAAGACGATTAGTAACTTTTTAGAAGAATGCCTTTAGTACCTATATATTTTTATATCTATTGCTTTAGGTTATACTCGTAGCACGCCAATAGGAGATCAATTCAAACTTACATTTTACATCAAAACGATACCTAAATGATGTTATTTTGATGTCAAATGTAAGTTCAAACTAGTCCCTAGTGTATGCATTGTTTTCATTAAACGTTTCTCGAAATCTGGGCCACATAGTCAATTCATGTTTTTTGGGCTGTTATAAACTTAAATCTTTCACAGCCAAATAATAAGCAAGATTGTGCAAGTAAGCCAAACCTGCAGCAATGATGTAATATATTTTTTATTGAATCAAACACATTTTAGAAAAAGGTAACTTCTTTAGGTAATACAATAAGTCAACGAATCTGGTCCATAGATATCCCGTTTTTCTCATTTGAGTCTTAAGTAGGTACTTAAAAAAATATCCCACCTGTAAGGAGCAGCATAAAAGTTAGCTTTAAATTCCCTTTACTTGCAGATGAAGTCTCTTCTTCAATCTTTTGTTTATTGTTTAATTGTGTCCGAAGTTTTGTTTTTTTATGTCTATATTACGCTCCGCCTATCGTAACGATGATAGAAATCTCATACGCTACGCTACGACGACACTTCGTGTGCGGACTTGTTTGAACTTGTTCGTGCTCGTAGCGCTCTTGTTCTACGCTCGTATTACGATACGCTTACGCTTATGCTCCGTGTGCTGATGGCCTAACTTAAGACAGCAACAACAAATTTAGTACATAGTCCCTGTCATTAATTAATTATTTCTCTAACACATCATTTAATAAACCCACATTAATTATGGATTTTCTCTACCAACCTCTGAATAATCAAGGCTGTAATTAATCAATTCCTGGCCGGTGCGAGCCATTTCACGATAACAAAGAAAGTGCTTGATTGAAGACAGTTTTCATTTAAGTTAAAATTAACAAGTAAACTTGAAGCCTATTTTAATTATTCAATAAATACATCTTACATAAATTGACACAAATTGGAACGGATTAAGCTCAAATGGGGTTGTGTTGTGGGTACTTGACGGTGATATATAAAATGCTAACAAATTAGCTACCAGTATTTTAAGAATTGGCACTTTACACTAAAACAATTAAGTTTAAATAGAAATAGGGAATATTACGCGAACCTCTGCGTAGGGGGCGCCACTGCCACAATCCATCAAAATCGGAGGGTATACTGCGAAACAAGAAAATTCAAATTTCGTTACCTAACCTCTCTATCACTCTAGCATATTCCAGCGATAAAGACGCATATAACTGAATTTCGATTTTCATGTTTCCCGGTAGGCCCTTTATACACAGTTTTGAAGGTCGTATCGGTCCGGAAATACCGCAGGCGACAGTTCATTCCACAGTTTAGCAGTGCGAGGCAGAAAGTTCCTGGAAAAACGCACAGTTGAGGACTGCCAACCAGTGGTGAGGATGGAAATGTTGTCGCGTAGGGCGATGGCGAAAACAAGCAGGAGGGATTAATCCGAACAATTCCTCGGAGCACTCCCCGTAGTACAAAAAAAAAAATTGTGTATAAAGTCCACATATCGGTTTATAAGAGCTTGTAACCGTGCACTATCTCTAACTAACCATACAATAATCATTGTATAATTTCGCTCTCAATACCTTGACAGTGGCTGAATTGTTCCACTGGTCAGCAGCCATTTATTAAAAAAAAACTGAATAACAAATTACGTTGAGATTGTCAAATTTAGAATAGGCTTCCTACTTAAGTTGTGGCTGATATGACACTATGGACATGGTCTGAAATAAATCGATTGATCAATAAATCTATGTATTTAAGATAAATCAATAAATCTATGTATTTAAGTATTTATAAATATTTATATATTATATATATCGTTGTCTGAGTACCCTCAACACAAGCTTTATTGAGCTTACTGTGGGACTTAGTCAATTTGTGTAATAATGTCCTATTAAAAAAAAAAAAAATAGTTGCTATAACTGAGTGTTACATTATGTTGCTGATTTTGTAACTAGATGAATATAAAAAAGAAACAGATTCTGCTGATGCAAAACTTTAAATTACTTTAATGTCTAAATATACCTAAGAACCTGTTTAATTTGACATTTTGAAAACGTTATTCGTTTAAAGTAAAGTATTTTAAAAGCTTAGTCCAGAAGCCAAAAATAAACTAAATTAACCTAAAGAACCTAATATTAGGCTGCCTCCTTGAAAACAGACAGGCCAAGAACGCAATGCAACATAACTTTCCCGGACAGTTTTGTAATTAAACTACCTAAGTGATATCCATCAATTTAAAAGAACTAGAATAATCAGGACCGTTTCTTTCCGTGACGTTGACATCCTATCCAATTAGAATGGAATGAGACAAACAGACAGAAAAGGAATTAAAGTCGAAATGAGATGAGATTTTGTCAAGGCTCTGAACTCAGGCGTTAATGAAATAGGTATCTGCCCGCGACTTTGTCTGATGATGATGCAGAGAATTGATAAAAACAAGCCTGTGTCCTGTCTCAGGTCTGAAAATGTCTCCATAAAAATTTCATCTAAATCGGTTCAGTGGTTAAAGGATGAAGAGTTCACAGATTGACAGACAAACTTACTTTCGCATTTATAGGTAATCGCAATCTCGCAATCATTCGAGTGTTGTCCACCCACCGAACCAACGGGCGCCAGGGGCTTCACTCCTGGATGAGATTTGCCCAGAAATAACCAGGACCGGGACAAGTGGCGTACTAGGAGAGAGGCCTATGGTCAGTAGTGAGCGATAAAGGCCTGATATGATGATTATGATAGTTATAATATCATTTTATATATCATTTTATATTTATCAGTCTCCTTTCAGTGAAGGAAAACATCGTGAGGAAACTGGACTAATCCCAATAAGGCCGAGTTTAACTAAACCAAAGCTAAACTGTGGAATGAACTGTCGCCTGCGGTATTTCCGGACCGATACGACCTTCAAACCTTCAAGAAAAGAGCGTACTCCCATCTTAAAGACCGGCAACGCACTTACAACCCCTCTGGTGTTGCAGGTGTCCATGGGCGGCGGTAATTGCTTACCTTCAGGTGATCCGTCTGCTCGTTTGCCTCCTCTATCATAACAAAAAAAAGTTTACCCTCTGGGTTGGAAAGTCAAATGGTAGTCGCTTCCCTAAAAAACTACTACCTATGCTAATTCTTGGGATTAGTTGACAAGCGGACCCCAGGCTCCCATGAGCCGTGGCAAAATGCCGGGACAACGCGAGGAAGATGATGATGAGTAAGGATTTCGTCTCACTAACGCTGAAAACGCTAAAACGCGCTAGTAGAAATGCGCTCAGCACTTCAGTTACCACGCAAAGCAGAAAACTAGTTCTACAAGTTGTATCTAACGAATGTAGATAAAAACTAACAGCGCAGTTGCCCAAGATGTCAAGGATGTTCTCAATTGAGATCGATTCTAGATATTCTAGAGATTTCACAATTTGTCATAGTTTTGATACGTCTTGGTGATTGGCACGCATCTCACGCCCGACTTTCACTTCATTTTGCATGCACCAATCAGTGGGAACTATTTTCAAGGTCATATCAAAATAAGATCAAAACTCCGTATTACAAAGTGATCTTTGAAAGCGGAAGACCAATCATGTAATGAGTGACATTATACAGGTAAAAGCGGAAGTAGAAATGTTCATATAAACAACTAAGTCATCAATTTTAGATAACTAGATTGAACTGTCGCCCACGGTGTTTCCAGAGCGATATAACCTTCAACCACCAACACCCCCTGAACCACCGCCTGCACGAGGCCATGCGCTTGGCGAGGATTAAAAGGCTATGGAGGAATCTGGTCTTCAACAGAAGGACATGATGTCACGATCCTCAGCTTTGAGAGACTGACTGAAGAAAAAGATGACCTTGAAACCTCTAAAGAAAACAGCGTACTTCCACCTTAAAGTCCGGCAATGCCGTCAGAACCCTGCTGGTGTTGCAGATATTTATCGGCCATGGTGATTCATCTGCTCGTTCGCCTCCTATACCATAAAAAAACATATTTTCAAGGGAGCTAACAGTTTTTACATACACGAAAACGACGCCTTTGAACTTCTGTTTCTATGTGGTTTGTGCATTCTTTACAACCTCAACTGGAAAGCAACAACTTCACTTATTAGGGGAGAAACTTCTAGGACAGCGGCCATCTTTACCTCTGTCTTTGCAACTCCATACTATAACTTGTATTTGAGGCGAACGTATAAATACCCCGTATGTCAGTGTCAAACAAAAACGTCACTTTTGACACTGACATATCCGATCCATATCGTATCTAGACCATATATTTGACGTATATTAAAGTTCGAATCAGGCCGTAATTAGTAGGAAAAAATTACGAGCGACTGAACGATCATATCAAATCAAAACCTTATCAGATTTCAAAATCTGAATACAGCTCATGGTCCTTCGATCCGGATATACTTAGCAGGGTTCGGTCGCCAAAACGATTACTTAAAGTACCCAGTAAGGGCCCCAAACTCATTTATTCTCACCCTTAAAACCATATTACTTCCTCTCCACCCGCCAATTGGATTCTCATCAGCTTGCATATCATAAAATGATTTTGCCCGAATATTGTACGTTATAACAACCCTTGTACTTGCGCTATTTCAATCCTGGGACTTCACTCGCTTTTGAAACGTATTAAGAGAAAAGAATCTTTTGAATCTAACGAAATAATGGTAATTTTTTTATGAAATTCCATTTAGGGAGAAAAGGTTTCCACTAACTAAATCTTAATTTTGGGTGTCGATCGCTTCAGCATAATTTCTAGGTTTATAGGTTTCGCTTTTTTTTTAGTCACAAACAAAAAAAAAAATTTAATTAATGATGTAGTGAAAGTCATTTCAAAGGGCTTAGTTAGCACATTTTAATTTTATATTAGATTTTGCCCCCGGCTTTGCATGTACCCGATACAACATTAATTTCTCGGGTAAATCGAATTTCGAATCCGTATGCGCTCTAGTTCTATCCGTGAATTACCCGACTACGGCGAAACAAGAATGGTTAGTACTTACAGTTATATCGAGATAAACGATTTTATTTAGACTTAAAATAAGCTTTAACCCCCTTATTCATAAACGCGTACTAAAGTTACGATGAAAATGAAATGAATGAAAATGAAAATGAAATTTTTTTATTTGGGTAACAAATAAATTACAATTATAATATAATGGCTGGAGTTTCCTACTATTTCCTAGTAGATGAATATATACATCTGTGTCAGGAAACCCCGCTCTTCCGTTTGAGGTTTACAATAACTGTTTCCTAAATAATGATGCCGTTGATCATCATGTGTCCCTTTCCGGCGTATTGGTAGGTATGATGGAAAGGAACAAACGATAATCAGCGGCATCGTAACTTTAGCACGCGTTTATGAATAAGGGGGTAAATGTGTGTTATCCATGTGCTTATTTTCTTAAAGACAATAGTCAATGATTTTGATACGAATGTAGTTGTAATAATAATATAATAATAATTCAGCCTATACACGTCCCACTGCTGGGCACAGGCCTCCTCTCATGCGCGAGAGGGCTCGGGCTATAGTCCCCACGCTAGCCCAATGCGGATTGGGGACTTCACATACACCTTTGAATTTCTTCGCAGATGTATGCAGGTTTCCTCACGATGTTTTCCTTCACCGAAAAGCTAGTGGTAAATATCAAATGATATTTCGTACATAAGTTCCGAAAAACTCATTGGTACGAGCCAGGATTTGAACCCACGACCTCCGGATTGAAAGTCGGACGTCATATCCACTCGGCCACCACCGCTTCGTTGTAAACGTAAAGAAAATTTAAACTAAGAAACAAGCATATAAAAATAATCTTATCTATCAAAACCACATAATTAAATTACATCCAAAAACTATTTTTAGAGAACGTCGTAGGCAAAAATGCAAAAATCATTTAAAAAGTTACTCCCTAACCTGATTTCGGAGGTCCACTTACCTTCCCTAGCAATTTTAATAAAAGACCCTTAAACCCTTGATCCGTTGAAAAAAGCTATAAAGCCGGCCCTAATTGCAAAAGGACGTTTAACAAAATTACAGTCTAAATTTGCAAGTTCGAAGCGGATTCAAAGTTAAAAAAATTAATTTGATATTTAATTGATTTTATAGGACAAAACACAGAGCAACCTAGTCGCCCAGTAAGCTCAATAAAGCTTTTATTGTGGGTAAAAAACGATAACATATGTATATAATAAAGTTATAGGTAAATAAAACTTATATAAAATATATTTAGATAGAAAGGGTCCATAACTCTGTCACAAATATTTGTGATATCTCACAAATCAATGCCCGGCAAAATGCCTTACCAGGATTACGGTCTTCCTACTTCCTCAACAGGGACGCTACTGACTAGTTTTCTTATCAGTTTTTGAAGAATAAAGAGAGCCAAAACTCTTCCATAATATTACGAAAAAATAATATTTTCGTAACTGCAATTGAGGGGGGATTTAAATCTTCTCGGGTCAGAGGTGTAGGGTTAGAGCCGGCGTAGCTTTATTTGACATTCAAAAGCGCATTGTAATATGCCTACTTGAATAATAAAATATCTTTTATCTTTTTTTTTCAACTCTACAGAAAATTAGATACATATCTTTATTTGTTTTCGAAACAACTTGTGATTTTATACGAGTATTTATCCCGGCCGTCTGAGCTGTTCAAACAAACTAAATTAAGATTTAGACAACAACTAGAAATCGGCCATTTTTTTTTTATATTTATTATTTAGGGACTTAAATCAGTTACATGATTATGCCAGCCCCATCGTACCTTATAAAATAATCTAGTACATATAAGAATATCTTTTTAGCCTCTTCTGATGTTGGTAAAGCTAAGATGCTCTGAAAAGCACCTATATCCAATCTATTTACCTTAAGGGCAATTAGTAACGCTTGTCTATACTTAGGTATACTTACAACCAACAAAACTCAGAGTGTTTTAAGTATACAATTTAAGTGTTAAAAGAATAAATAATAAAGCAACATACCCACGCATGAAAACACCCGTAACTCATAAACCTTCGTTAATCTCAGTTAATTAAAAAATTAGCTGCTAATTAAAAGGGATATATTAAAGGGAGCATTCGTTTGAATTAATTACGCATTAGGACTGTAATTATGATTATTTAGGGCCAGGGGATGTTATTAAAAAGTCCTTTGGAAAGCCCTTGATATTTTACACATTTACTGAGGATGTTATGTTTGTGAGGCCAAGTCGAGAAGTTCAGTACCCCTAATGTAAATTTATTCGATGGCGTAACGTGACGTACCTACGTGTTTGCGTTAAGTCTCATTTTGCATGGGATTTTGAGTTTCCAAAACGTTCCGCTTGGCGCGCTGTTTCTAAATCCCATACTAAATGAGACGTAACACAAACGCATACGTCTCGTGACGAAATCGAATAAATTTACACTAGGGGCTTTGATATGAGACTTTTACTTATAAACCAAACGTTCTGTAAAGGATTCGAAAGGTCGGGAAGTATTCTAAATTTATTATACGTGATATACCCGTTTAAATAATTTTTGTTCATGAATAATTATCACGGTAACCGAAGACAATGGCGAGAAGAAGCTAGGCTGAAATAGGACTGGGCCGGTCATACTGCCGCATGCATCCAGACAGGTGGGCTAGTGTAGCTACCAAAATACCAACAGGTGGGCTAGTGTAGCTACCAAAATACCAACAGGTGGGCTAGTGTAGCTAACAAAATACCAACCGGTGGGCTAGTGTAGCTACCAAAATACCAACATGTGGGCCAGTGTAGCTAACAAAATACCAACACGTGGGCTAGTGTAGCTAACAAAATACCAACAGGTGGGCTAGTGTAGCTACCAAAATATTAACAGGTGGGCTAGTGTAGCTACCAAAATACCAACAGGTGGGCTAGTGTAGCTAACAATTGGAGTCTTCCACAGATCGACCTAGCCCCAAACTAAGCAAAGCTTGTACTATGGGCACTAGGCGACGCTATTACATACATACAGAACGATTTTTACGGTAAGATATCGCTTGGGCTCCTCCCTTCCGACGTGCCAGTGTTGCTCGAATGCTTTTCATCTTGCAGTATCCTGTCAGTATTCAAATCTCCGCGTTTTGCGTCTTTTTAGCCCTAGAAGCTCTCTAAAAACTAACATTAGTTTCGACAGCCGGATGTGCCCGTAAATATCCAGTTTTTAACCTTTTAAAACTATGGCAATAAAAAAGAAATATTCCAAGAACTTGTGCGATAAATGTGCAGTTCTGTAATTGGCCTACAATTTATGTGGCGGAGGTGGAGGTGTTTACATTAGACCAGTGACTTGAGTTAGTACTGGTATCGCAAGTCAACGAGGCGTAGATTACTCTTTAAAAAATATGAAGACGAACTTTGTATTTCCTTATCTTAAGCACCTATCTAGTTAAATAATTTTAACATAGGTTTGTCTTTACCAAATATGATATGTAGGTTTTAACCAATAGTTTTGTTTTTCTCTGGCAAGTTTTATAGTATCACACCTGTATATTTTACGAAAATAAATAATTTTAATTTTAATTTTAATTAAATTTTTAATCATTGCTGATAACAAGCAGCCATGGTGCGCTGCGTTCTAGACTAAACTATAAAATTATATCATAAATCACTGCTCTTGTCATTAAATTTACTGTATTACAGAAAAGCACGGTTGGTACTTGCAATGAGAAATATAAAGGTATTATATTGATTTTAAAAAAAAAATATGAGAGCTACTTTTTTGCTTTCTAGCTAAACTAAAATAGAATTTTATTGATTTATTCCACTGATGAAACCCTAGTTGATATAATATATCTGCTATTTTATTTTAATAGCAAAATGTGATACAATTTATTCACTAGCAAGAAAACTGGCGCATGTAGCTCGCCCATTCAAACACATTTAGACCTAAGGCAAGCTCGAAAAAGTTCCCGTTTTTATGTCTCAGTCAAAAGTTCGGGATCGACTCCTCGTTACCCGCCGGCTTTACTATGTTTGGGAGATACGGGGGATGAGACGAACCGATGAACATAGATAAGACAGGTTTATACATATTCTGTATTCAAGTTTCGGCTTTTTAGTATGTAACAATATCCTTAAGGGGCCCACTGAATAACAGCCAGTTAGAACAAAATGTTGACAGTTCCGAACATCTGACAGGCCGATACCGTCCGGCGGACTGTTAATCAGTGGACCCCTTTAAGAGAAAACAAATATATATATATATATATATATATATTAGGACACTTTTATACTGATCGCTTGCTTGCTCACTGGCTTGTGTTGTGGGTACTAGACATTGGTGACAAACAGAGCTTAGAGAGTATGAGTCGGTCCGCCAACACGTGCTGCAATATTAGCTCCTCGTTATGGAGCAAAATATGTTGAGTGACCTGCGACTTAAGTGGGTATGTGAGTGACCTGTTTATTTATTACATTAACGCATTATTTCTAGCTATCACAATTGAATGCAATTTAATGAAATAATCGAAATGAATCGTACTAATTACAAATCACGGGAATCGTTATCAGTAAATCCAGGGCTATTCATTATTAAAATGATTATTAAATTCACCACGTTGACATGTTAGCGATGATAATTAATTAGTGTAAGTACAGTCAGATACAGTAGCAATGAATTTTTAAATAACTTACACAAAAAAAAATCTAAAGTTGGAGCGATATTGAACCAAAACATAGGTTTTGCTATTTGGCTCAATGTCATGTACTTCTCGATTTAGGTTTATAGAAAAGAAAATATTTAGTTTATATACATTTAGGTAGAATTTAGGTAGTAGGTATTTAGGTAGAAGGAAAACATTTAGGGTTTATATAAATTTAGGTAGAATTTAGGTAGTAGGTATTTATGTAGAAGGAAAACATTTAGGGTTTATATAAATTTAGTTAGAATTTAGGTGGTAGGTATTTAGGTAGAAGGAAAACATTTAGGGTTTATATAAATTTAGGTAGAATTTAGGTAGTAGGTATTTATGTAGAAGGAAAACATTTAGGGTTTATATAAATTTAGTTAGAATTTAGGTAGTAGGTATTTAGGTAGAAGGAAAATATTTAGGGTTTATATTTTGAGCCCAAGTTCAATTATGTGATCGTCCGTCTGAGGAGTTCTCAAAGTAGTGGTCGTGGGTTCAAGTACTACCCAAGACAATGAATATTTTCACTTTTAATATTTTTAAGCTTAATAGCATCGTCCGCAGACGTATCTGCTTGTTAAAAAAATAATAAATAAATAAATATAATAAATAAATAAATAAATATTATAGGACATTATTACACAAATAATCAGGCGAATAGATAAATAGAATCAGGCGTTACGTTGCGGAAATCCATACTAATTCTTCTTTTCATCCTGTTACCCCCTGCTGGGGTGTAGGGCTCGAACCATTTTCTTCCACTGACTCCGGTCCTGGGCAGCTTGGGTAACCTCCTCCCACCCCATCCCCAATACACCCAACTCTTGCTCCACGGAACGGCGCCAAGTAAATTTAGGGCGACCATGTTTCCGTTTTCCGGGCATCTTCCAGGTCAGGGCCACCTTGGATAGGTGGGTGTCAGGCTTCCTGAGGATATGCCCTATCCAATGCCATTTGCGCGTTTGGATCTCCTTATGTACGGGTGCTTGTCCGGTTATTCTCCATACTAATTAAAACAACAAAATATTCAGCAATTAATATTTTTTTTGTTTCAAATACGAAATTAACATAAAAATAGGCCCTTAAAAATTACCATTCCTGTTTTTTCATCATTCCTATTTGTACATGCGACTCCAATGTAATTCAACATCTTGCATGTGATTTAAAATGTTGAACTCAATTTCATTAAAATTCATAATGTCCACGAGCTTTTTTATTAGAAAAGTTTGTCAGTCTGTTTGTACCGAACTCCTAAACAAGCGGACAATGTTGGAGTTTGTTATAAGGGTATTCTGAGCTTATACTCGATATAAATATACCAGTGTAAATTGAACTAGAGGTACCATATTAAGTATACGTAATTGGAGATCAAGTTCATCTTAGTATCCGGATAGCATGTTATAGCTAAATTCACATTTTTGCCAGATCGTACCATTTAGTACGAAATTAATATCTACTTTTTGAGCAGAATGTGTACCTGCTTAAATTGTACGCTGCCCATACCACCATAAAATAATCATATACGTACGACGTACGTTAATACGATTTTACGTACTTTTCGTATGAGCGATTCAAAAACATGTTAAAAAGGCGTAGCAAAAATACTATTTTTGTACTGAAATTCTTGCACCGTACCTTTCTAATGGACTATAAATAAAGAAACGTCACCCGTTTCTAATAAAATTATGCTGTTAAAGTATTTTTTACTAAAAATATTAACCGTACATTCTTTAGGAAAATCGTATTGTAAAAATACATTTATAATGTTATAAATATAAATTATGCAAGTAAAATTTGTAAGTAATATTTTTTTATAAAATTCTAGATATTTTAGCTAAAACAACAAATTTAATTACATTATTAAATGTTTTTTTTTGTCTTACGACAATAGCCTAATTATTAGGCTGTTTATATAGTTATATTCGTAAGGTGTTAGCGTATGTTATTAGACTTATGTACATGATTTAAGTAAATAAATACAATCCAATACAATTTACATAGTTTATTTTCGTAACACAATGGAATAAATTCATCATTAATGAGATGCTGTGGTCTGATGCAGATGTTTGTTGCAGCGCGTAAACACTTCTCCGTCGTCGCGGTTTTTTTTTTGTTGCTGAGATATACTGATGGCAGCACCATTTCTCTCGCTATGCCTAATATGACCGGCTGTCATCAATAACAAGCCTCTGTTTTGTAACAGTAGTTGATCATAATTTACAAGTCGTTTGTTGACAACTTTACTTCCCTAGGTCAAAAGAAACTTCATATTTCCCCATAAAAAGGGTAATCTCCCCATAACGGGGAGTTTCCGGTCCTCGAATCGTCTCGAATATTACACGCAACATTAACATTTTTACCGCCACATAAATTCAGCTAATTTGAGAAGTTACTCACTTATTCACAAACGTTCTAGAAGTTACATTAAGACCACTATATCTTGGCCTCTAGATCCTTAAAAACTGTGTGTAAGCGGAGGTCAAGTTGGTAGTGGTTAATCTTATAGGGCAAGTGTAGTGAATGCAGCCCTGGCACCCACTACTGGTGTTACTGTCAAACTTTTAAGACATTCATAAAATTGCCAAATAATCTATAACTCTGCATATAAATTTGCACTTTAATACAATGGGAGTAAAGCTGATTTTTGCAGAATAGATTTCATGAAATTGGGCTTCTTTGAAGTTAAAATGCGTTGTTGAATAAAAATAATTTAAGAAGGGATAGTCAGATGGGACATGAAAATTTGATGTCTTGCATCTTATATATTAAAGAAAAAAAAAAACAAGTGAAAAACAATGTTGACATCAACACGGCTTCGGCTTCATCGGCACGGCACGGCGGCGGGTTGAGGTCAACGAGGGGGGGCGGGTTTAGGGTCGGCAACGCGCATGTGACTCCTCTGGAGTTGCAGGAGTACATAGGCTACGGAGACTGCTTACCATCAGACGGGCCGTATGCTTGTTTGCCACCGACGTAATATAAAAAAAATATTTGTAAGAATAAATTTAATATAAAATTATATTTTATTGTATGTATTTTATTTCATTTCAATGTGCTTACGAGTAAATAATTTAAAAGCCGGTTAATGGACTACTATTTGTTTAATATAATTTGCTTGGGTAAGATAGAATTCGGTAAGTAGGTAACTAATTACCTTATAAGGTATTAATTAAGGCGTACTAAATATTATTAGAAAAGTTAATTTAAATTAAGTTATATTATTTTTTGTACTTTTTTGTGGCAATAAAGCATTTTTCTTTCTTCCTTTTTTTCTTAAATACTTTCTGCTTTTATCGATAATTGATATGTAAAAAACATGTACTTATTGCATACATATTTTGGTTTTTCAGATCTTAAAGGTACACGTATCTACTAGCTTTTGTACCCACTGAAGACAGATTTAAAAATTATTAGGTATAATGGGACAATCTTACACAAATCGAACCAGTCCCACAGTAACTTGTGTTGTCAGTACTAGACAACGATATACATTAGACAGATATAGATAAATACTTAAATAAATAGAAAACAACCATAAGTCACGAACAAATATTTGTGATAATGATAACACACACAAATACATGCCTTACCAGGATTTGAACCTGGGACTTCCTGCTTCGTAGGCTAGGTCACTACCAACTAGGCTGAGAGGCCGTTAAAATATAGGTTATGTTTATAGCTTTACGCAAAAATTTATACATTATTTTCGACGTCAAATACAGAAAGACGTATAACGTATTTTAAAAGGCTTTTTCACCCCACCCAATACTTGACCAAAACCATGGCAAACCGGTTTCTTTCAATGACCCGCGCTAAGTGTTGTTCCGTGTACGCAAGTGCGGCATTAATGTTGCATGGATTAAGGGGACCAGTGTGAAGTGTGACCCAACCTTTATACTGTTAAAATGTTGGTGCTAGAAAATTGGTGTTGTAAATAAATGGTCAAATACATTGGTATATTTGATGAATATTTTGCTATTTTTCACAATCGCAAGTGCGGTTACATTTGATTATGTGTTTACTTGTTATTTTTTGCTATTTTAAAATTATAATAGTATTTTTTTTATTTGTTATTTCTCTATGGTATTTTTTTACTTTAACCTTGGATCAGTATGCAAAATAAATAAACGTTATAATAAAATCGTTAAAATTTAATTACTTAGTATTCTGGACTTTACTGACTACGAGAAAAGTAAATACTAAATAATGTAAGTTTTACACTATGATAACTTGAAAAGTCGTCATTACTTTTGAATTAGGTATTTTCTAATATCATTTTTATTTTTCTTTGATCATCAAAGAGAAGATTACTTTTTAATTCCACTGATGTTTTCATTTCATATGGTTCCAGTAGTTATGAGTTATAAATATTAGATACCAAGTATTTTTCTTCATTCACGCGTGTGTCACACACGAAACAAATTTAATTTACAAAATCTACCCCAAAACTTACAAATTTGCTCTAGCAACAATTTTTCGAAAATAAATATGCATTTCCTGCCAAGAATGTTTTTATGGACACTTCATAGGGTGAAAACGATCTTAGCTAACATGGCGGAACGCATAAGGTCCGCTACTTGGTAACTTTACCATACTTAATGCTGGGATATAAAGCTAAAAGGTCGTATGTCTTACTAGTTGTTATACTGACTTGTGATGTTTTTGCATTATGTGGTATGGAAAATGTTTTCTTTGTCATAAAATCAAGTAGTTTCAATATGACTTATCGTTACAGATTTCTATTTTAGATCATCCGGATGTATTTTATATTATATAATGTTTAATATGTCAAAAAATACTATATTACTATCCTAATAATAGTATAACCTTTAAAGATTTTCAGAGAAAATTTCAGCAGCTGACCCGGATGGTAGTGCCGAATGGCGGAAAAATATTCATAGGGCCAACCCCAAATGAAATGGGAATGGTAAAAGGCACGGAGAAAGAAGCATAACTTTTATTCAAGTAGTGAGTTAAGTTATTTAGAAACCTACATACACCTCGGTGGCAGCATAGTTCCATTTTTATCACCTGCCACTATGCCTGTCACGTTCGCACTTACATACTTGTTAGAGCGTGACAGGCATGGTGACAAACGATAAAAATGCGACCGTGCTTAGCCCGCTGGCAACAATTTTTATATTTGACATTTTAATATCCAGTGTCCATAAATTATTTTGGAATTGCATTAGTAATGTTATTATAAATATGCAGTAGTAATATGATATGTCAAGTTTTGGCAAAAAAGCTCAGTGATTAAGCAAAAAAATAAACAGTCAGAATCAGTTTATTTTCTCAAAAACTATTAGGTACTAAGACAAATTGTGGACAACATACATAGTTAGGCATCTACGTGCGAAGTTAGCAAGTTAAATAAAAGCTTGTAAAAAGCGAAATTAATCACCAAGTCCGCGCAAACATAAAAATCCTCGTCCCTTGTCCCTGTTTGTTTGTTTGTTGCCCTAATTGTTGACAAACATTACACGATGCCTTAGACGCTAATCCTAATAGGGATGGGAACTGTCGATTAATTTTCGAAAATCTCAGCTGGGTCCCCTGGTGTGCTTGCCCATTTACCCCACGAGGCAAGTCCAGTCTATTGTAAAAAAAAATCTCAGCTGGGTCCCCTGGTGTGCTTGCTTATTTACCCCACGAGGTCCAGTCTATTGTAGCAGGTAAAGGTATGCCTTTGATCAACAAATATATATTGTTTTCTTCATTTCGCTGGTTGCGTGCTAAAGAGCCCAAAACCATGTTAGCTCTATAGTTACACCTTTATAACTATTTCAAAAGTTTTTACGCACGTTGGAACACCACATCCACATACACAGTTACATGAGAGATAAAAAAAAAGAAAATTATAAAAGGTCAAAATGAAACTCTAGACAGCGTTGTGTCAAAAACCGGAGGTACTCAAGAGGGCATCGCTTCTAGGATAGCCAAAGCTAAGGCAACCTTCGCACAGCTTCGTCCCATATGGCGTTCTCGAAAACTGACGAGAGTAGTAAAATTGAAAATTTTCCGATCGAACGTGAAAACCGTGCTGCCATATGGATGCGAGACCTGGAGGGTCACTATGGATATTACGCGGCGGATCCAAGTGTTTGTTAACCGGTGCCTTAGACAGTTCTCGGGATATACTGGCCTGAGAGAATATCTAATGAACACTGAATGTACCGCGAAACTCCGATCGGTCACCAGATCGGGCACCGCAAGTGGACGTGGATCGGTCACACTCTAAGAAGGGATCCCGACCGCATCCCTAGGCAAGCCCTAGAATGGACCCCGCAATGCAAGAGATGATCAGGCCGCCCCAAACAATCTGGGCGACGCTCAGTGGCATCCGAGTTGACAGCAATCGGGCTATCATGGCCTGAGGCGAAACACGCAGCCCAAGACAGAACGAGATGGCGGCGCACTGTGGAGGCCCTCTGCCCCACCTAGGTAGGACTTTAACGTCTAAGTTAAATTTTTGTTATGTCATAAAATAGGTACCTAGTTAAATTCTTGATAATTTCATACTGCTTAAGATTAGTTATAATGAATAAACAGATGCCTACGGTATAATAATATTAAATTTGTTTATGAATTAACCGGTTTTTAAACTAACTTTACGGTTTTAACTCACGTGTTTATAGTCACTAGCTTGACATGTTCCGGAGAGCCTAAGTCTCCTTTCTCAAGCACTAAAAGTGCGAGCAGCGTTCACGACGGCCGTGCTTCGCTAAGCTTCGCTACTCGCACTGTTAGTGTCCGAGAAAGGAGACCTGGGCTCTCCGGAACATGTCAAGCTAGTGACTATTCATGAACACGGAGTTAAAACTGTAAAATTAGTTCTACATATAACAGTATGTCTCACGACATTTAAATTCGATAACTGCTTTTTAGTTTTCAATATCGATACAATTGTTAACTTCCCCTCCCTACAATACTGTCCCAGCTTAACAAAGATCCAAATACGGCTTAGACCTAACTCCCACGCACACACCAAGGAATGTATGATGCTTCCATTCTGCTTTTAAACGGCTTAGAAGACTCGATGAACAATGTTCACAATTCATTCGTTCTAACTAGTGTATACATATTATATATAAACTCTTAATTGACCGAGGCGTTAGCAAAAGTCTCCTTTTTTGCTTGGGCAAAAATGCTTTTTGTATATTCGGGTCGCAATTGTCAACCGATTTTCGTAACATTTTATAATTTCATAGATTTTTTTGACGATTCAATTATTGTTTTTTTTAGTTTTAAGCTATGCTCGCGACTCACACTACAGCTTACAGAGCAACTAATTTATTGACCAAGCGTTAGCGAAGGTCTCAGTTTCACCTAGGCCAAAAATGCTTTCATATGTGCGGATTTCTTCTCTGCAGGTCGCATTTCTCAATCGATTTTCGTGAAATTTTTTGAGCCAGTTTTATAGTTAGGCAGAATTTCTGTCCTTTATTTTTTTCACCTCAGCAGCTCGCACAAGCCTACTTCCGTCACTCCAGGGAGTGAGACAAAGTAGCTTTTTAATTTAGTGAAGGAATAAAAACTATACTTGATGTTGAATTTTTTTAACTTTTAATATGTTCTCACTACTAAGGTGAAAAGTTGTATGTGTCACACGAGAGCAAAGTTATTTTACATCTCGAGTTTTTGTGAATTGTGGTTTAAGCTTATCGCGAGGTTTACATATCACAGAGCCACTGTATAGTGATAGAGGATGCAAACGAGTAGATGCGAATTGCAGAGTACGAGGTCCGTGAAATACCGCGAGTGACAGTTCATTTAAATAAATAAATAAATATTATGGGATAATCTTACACAAATTGACCTAGTCCTACAGTAAGCTCAAAAAGGCCTATGTTGTGAATACTATATATATAAACGCTGTCTTTCATTCAAGAGCAAGCCATTTGCTGAAAACCACATCTGCAGCTGTTGGCATGCGTTATGGATTTTCTCCGCAAGCAGTTCATGGGTTTCGGCCCTTACAAAGACTGTCGTGTCGTCCGCGAAGAGCACGGGAGTGCCACTCGTGATTGCCGACGGAAGATCGTTAACAAATAGTAAAAACAAAGTATTACCAATGGCCGAACCCTGAGGAATACCCAAATGGACATTACCAGTTGTCTGACGTTATTGTTTTCCCATTCGTGGACACTTTTACAACCTGCCTGCGGTTTGACAAAAATGATGTGAATAATCTATATATATATATATATAATAAATACATACATATAAGTATACTCCAGCGAGGCCCTGGAGGGCTGACGTAGAGAAGGGTTTCGTGTGAACAGTAGTTGCTTGCGAGTCAGTTGATCCTAAGCTCAAGGAGAAATCTTATATCGATGTGATGTGTAAAAAAAAAACTTAAATATATAGAAATACCTATCGTAAAATGCCTTCTGGCATTAAGTCCGCCATTTGTAACATTTATGTATTGTACAATAAAGTTTAAATAAATAAAACATCCATAAATAAGGAACAAATATTAGGGCTGACGTAGAGAAGGGTTTCGTGTGAACAGTAGTTGCTTGCGAATCAGTTGATCCTAAGCTCAAGGAGAAATCTTATATCGATGTGACGTGTAAAAAAAAAAGTTCTTAAATACGTAGAAATGCCTATCGTATATTGCCTTCTGGCATTAAGTCCGCCATTTGTACTCTTCATGTATTGTACAATAAAGTTTAAATAAATAAAACATCCATAAATAAGGAACAAATATTTGTGATGAATACACAAATAAATGGCCTTGCCGGGGTTCGAACCCCGGACCTCCAGCTTCGTAAGCAGGGTCACAAGGCTACGGAGGCCGTTACATATCGTTGCCGTTTCACACCAGGTATTAATGCACTAAAATGTTGAAATTCACCTTTGACAGGAACAACAAATATAATCAGTGAATTCGCATGTTTCAAATACAAAGCTGAACTAACTGGAATGTTGGTTGCGAGTGTCATGTGCGCGAAATGCGACGCGGAACATTCCAGGCTGATTTGATGGACAGCAATATAGGGTTGCCATTGCAACTTTAGAATTTTTTATACCAAAATTTTTTTTTTTTCTATCTTTTGATGACCGGTTTGGCCTAGTGAGTAGTGACTCTACCTACGAAGCTGATGGTCCCGGGTTCAAATCCTGGTAAGGGCATTTATTCGTGCGATGAGCATAGATATTTGTTCCTGAGTCATGGTTGTTTTCTATTTATTTAAGTATTTAATAATTAATAACTCCACGGCCGATTCGGCCACGGCGACTGCTATCAACTCCGTTGCTGTCTCTGGTGTGCTCGCAAGTGACTGATGTAGCCGATCTTGCTACTAAAAGTTCGCGAACATTGCGGGCATGTGAGCACACCATTTTCGTAATTATAGTGCGTAGCCGCGGGTGGTCTGGCTTTTATATCGTCGCGCTTGGCGTCCAGCTCTAAGCGCCGACGAGCTTCGAAATCTGCTGCTCCCATCGCGAGGGCTCTATACGACACTTTTTCATGTGCCGCTTAAGCACATCTTTGTACCTGAGGAATTGGCCACCCTGTTTCCGCTTGCCTTCCTCAAGCTCAGAATAAGAGATGCGCCTAGCCACACGCTGGTCGTTCATCCGTGAAACGTGACCGCACCAACGAAGCTGACGTCGCATAAGGTATACCTCGATACCACCCACATTTGCTCTACGCAGCACTTCGGTATTCCGAACACGATCAGACCATCGGATCTTCAGTATTTTGCGTAGGCATCTGAGGTGGAATCGGTCCAGCATGCGAATATGGCGGCGATAAACGGTCCACGTTTCAGCGGAGTATAGAAGGTTAGGCAGCAAGACTGCCATATAAACGGATATCTTAGTGGCCAGTTTTAAGTCGTGTGAGCTGAGAACCTTGTGGTCTAACTTGCCAAAAGCTGCAGCCGCAGCCCCGATCCTGCTGTTAATTTCAGCATCAAGGTCGCACTTGGATGTTAACGTGCTCCCCAGGTAGCGGAACTTGTCTACCTGCTTCAGCTGGTCCTCACCGAGTCTAACGACCAGTGTCTGTTGACCGACAACGTCCAGCGACATCACCTCAGTCTTCTTGACACTGATCTTGAGCCCAAACCTGCGACAGGACTCGTCGAAACTGGACATGAGCTGTTGCATGCCTTCCGGGGACTCAGTCACAAAGCACAAGTCGTCTGCATACATGATCTCTGTGATCACTGTGTATGAGACTCTCGTACGTGCTTTAAATCTGGCCAGGTTAAAAATGTTTCCGTCCATGCGATAGCGGATGCGAACACCCTCAGAGCATGTGAGTAAGACTTCTCGGACTACGACAGAAAAATACAATGCGAACAGAGTGGGTGCTAGGACGCAACCTTGCTTCACCCCGCACGTAACGGGGAAGAAGTCCGATTGTTCGTCATCGGTAGCAACGCAGCACTCCATGTCGTCATGTAGCAGTCTCACTAGCCTTACAAACTTCTCCGTGCATCCAAGCTTGCCCAGAACTATCCAGAGGGCTTCACGAGGCACGCTGTCAAATGCCTTCTCGAGGTCAACAAAGCAGAGAAACAGTTGACGACCTTGTTCTCTGCTTTTCTCTTCCAGTTGACGCACTGAGAATATAGCTTCACAGGTGCCTCGGTCAGGCCGGAAGCCGAACTGGGTCTCCGGAAGCAGCTTTTCGGATATATCCATTAGGCGGTTCAGCAAAACTCTAGCAAAGACTTTCCCGGGGACCGATAACAACGAAATACCACGGTAAGAATTGCAATCAGAACGGTCGCCTTTGTTCTTATATAACGCCTTTATGCGAGATACCTTGAAGTCATGAGGGACTTGTTCCTTTTCCCATATAAGAACGAAAAGTTTCCACATAGCTGATTGCAATTCCTCGCCGCCGTATTTAATCAGTTCTCCTGGTATAAAATCGATGCCAGCCGCACGCTTGTTTTGCTGTTGTTTAATGGCAAGAGCAACTTCGTCACCTGACAGTAGCTCATCCAGTTCAATGGCAACAGTAAAGTATTTATAAATATTCATATATTATATATATCGTTGTCTAAGTAGTGTGGGACTTAGTCAATTTGTGTAATAATGTCCTATAATATATTTTTTTAATCTATGAATATACACACTTCCTGTCCAGATAATAAAATAATCTAAATAATCACTGCACGGCTAGCACATGACGGGCGCGACAGTCGACAGGCGAGAAAATGCCGCGACATAGAGCTTTCTCGCGAATCGGTAGCATAAGACGCGCGCGACAACCCGCTGTCTCGCGGACAAATGTCAAAGCGACATAATTTTGTCGTTTGACAGTTCCACGCGGGATACTCTCGAAACTCGTAGCACAAGTGCACTATGGGAGAGAAAATATCCCGCGTTTCAACGTCAAAAGGAGAGAAACTGTCTTCGAGGCTAGAGGGTCGCGAGAAGCACATTTTGTCGAAGTTTTGTTGACTTTGATCCTAAAAGAAAGTTAATTTTCTATATTTTGTATTTATTTCATACTACAGCAATTTTTTGTGTAATTTTAATATGAATCCTGAGTTTTATGATTTGTC
Source organism: Cydia pomonella (assembly GCF_033807575.1). Classification (NCBI taxonomy): domain Eukaryota; kingdom Metazoa; phylum Arthropoda; class Insecta; order Lepidoptera; family Tortricidae; genus Cydia; species Cydia pomonella. The sequence goes on along the minus strand of NW_026907807.1, from coordinate 123,642 downwards.
CGTTAGCTAGGTAGGTAAGGTGTAGGTACGTGGTATTGCTTTATAAGATACCTATATCTATATCATGCCGGTAATAACAAAATGATTGTATTTTTTCACATTTACTTGTTTGTCCTCTTAAGTTAAATGAAAACCCGACAGAAAAATTAAAAGCCTAAGATTGTGTCACTACATCAACAAAGCAAACAGTTTGATGGCGAATTGACTGGAGGGTGATTAATAGAAATTACTTTGTGGAAATCCGTATTAATTGATACAAAAATCCACGAAATAATTAAGTGCTAGTCAATCAGTGCTAACCTGTTACACTTACACGCGTGTTTTTACAGTCAATGCATGCAACCTACCACCTAAAAAATATATACGCAAATAGTTAAATAAACCACCACCTAAGTACAAAAACTCGTCACGTGCTTCAATTGATTGTGGGATATAAACCGCGGTCTTGGGGTTTAATTATAGGTATATCCGGGTACTAATGATTTATAATATGTGTACAAAAACGCACCACCTAGAGAGGATGGGAGAGGATCGTGCTGTGAGAAGAGTGTATGTGGTGCACCCGGGTGGAAAACGTCCGTCTGGGCGTCCCAGATACCGCTGGAGTGACGAAGTCCTAAAAGACCTGTTCGCCCTCGGAATACCAACTGGCGTGAAGTGGCGCAGGATAGGGCAGAGTGGCGCTCTCTTGCGTCAGAGGCCAAGATCTTGTTTGGGTCACTGAGCGAGTGAAGTAGTAGTAGTAGTACAAAAACGCAATGTATTTTAAAACTTTGGAGAAAGCCCTCAGATTGGGTAAGGTAACCTACACCTACTGTACTTAGGCACCTATTACTTACCCTAAGTAGGTGTCTAAGTACACTTTTGTTACTATTTGCATTATTTTATTAAACGCAGATAATAAAATAATGCAAAATAATGAATCTGGCAGCCCAACTCAACCTCCACCTTGCAAAAGGCCACGGCCGTAATACGAGTATTCTGTAGTTACCACCCTAATGTACGATTCCCACCGACTGGCTGGAGTCAGGCCGCACCGGAGCGCATTTTTAATGTGCCTATATATTATAGGATAGCGCAGAAGCGATAGAATCCGTCCGGAGGCGTCTCCGCGTCCGCGAGCAGCCGACCGGCTTGCGGCCACATAAATGTGAAATGCGATCCGACCAGCGGATCCGACTCCGCCCGTTCGGTGGGAGTCGTAGTAGTCGTACTTAAATCTAAATATCTAAAAGAGGTCAGAGTAAATAAAATAACTTAATGTTTTTGTCTATTTGCAATATGAGAAAACTTAAAAAACTAACGCTGCATCCATAGATCGCTAAAATACAAAACACGCAAAAATAACTCATTGTTTTAAACATTCGAGTGTCGTTGTATGGAGTAGGTTCCCAACTTGAGCCCTTCTATGTCCTCCGTGGCAGGATGGCTGTGCCCAGCAGCAGCATGCTTAGGTATAGGCGCCGTGTTTGATGACAGACTTGTGCATGTCATCAATCTATCTTCAAAGCCAGCGGTGCAGCAACTAGCCAGCCACAAGGAAGATATGTTGGGGATTATCATGAGATCTTCAGTCTTCTTTGTAAAGATGGTAGCTCATTTGCCAACACTTTCGGGTAATCTCAATTATCTTTAAACAATACCAATCATTCGTAAGGAGTGGTATTTAATTATTAGGTAGGTAATTATCTTTAGATATAATAATGTACTCCAACTTGTAACGACAAAGCGAATCAAATTATGATTGACACATTGACATTTCCGACTTCAAAATAATATTTGCTATTTCTTTAATCTTAATACTGCGAGAAGGAGACAAAGTTATCGTGACTAGGGACGTTCCGTTTCTAAAGCTGACTATTCATTATTTTTCCGATTATGTTAGTACCGATTCAGTGTTGCCACGAAAGAAAAGTTTGTTCCAAGTATAAATGGCCACACTGGCTAAGTCGCGCGCGGGATGGCTCTCTCGCGTGGAATTCTTTTCTCGATCTGCCAACTTATGCTACCAAAATCGAGAAACTGACAGGTCGAGATAGAAATTTGTGACACGCGACTGTTGTTTCTCGCGGCGCGAGTTATCCCGCGTGTAATCATGTGCTAGCCGTGCTGGGAGCGTGCACGACTGTCACGCAACCTAGTGTCCGCAATTATAGGGGAAAACGTCAATTCACTACATCTTATAAAACTACTCCAAAACTAAAAACTACTGAACGGATTTTCATACGACTTTCATTTATCAATAGAGTGATTCTTGAGGAAGGCTTAAGTATATAACTTGTTAAGGTTTTGTGTAAATTGTTTGAAATATAACGATGTTGTCGGAAAAAATCACGCTGGCTAGGAGCTTTAATCGAAAACGCTGCCTTAACCGTTTGAGCTATAACAACACAATGTATGGTGGGGTTGTTTCTCATTCATAGGTCTACAAAAAAGTCCGCGATGTGAAATGTCTATCTTTTAAGGATAACTTACTATATCCATTCTTAACTTCTAGAAAAAGATCACGTAATATGTGGCATTTGCAAAGCTATTTACATGGATACATTATTAACAATTATCAAAATAAATACGTCAGTTATATTAAGCATTTCATACAGATTACAATGGTCCCTTACACCATACAATTTAAATGAATATTTCAGGAGTAATCGTAAATCAAAGTTTCATTTCGAGCCATATAATTGTACGTAATGTTAAAGACGCTATCCGCAGTTAGTTCAAATTTTTACCACCTTATGCGCTGGGATCGCTTTACTTACCCCCCACCACGCACTTCGCACGGTCCCAATTTTGTATTTCTTTATGAGTGCACGTTAAAAACTCATTTATCCGTAAAATGTCCTTGTTATTTTTTAGACAAATACCTAACTATCTGCTTATATACTCGTACTCACGTCAAAAATTACACATAAAAAATTGACATTGACAAAGAATTGACAATAACAACAACAAAAACTTAGTGAATTCGCATGTTTTCAATACAAAACTGAAGCTAACTGGAGTGTTGGCCGCGAGTGTCATGTGTGCGAAATGCGACGCGGAACATTCTGGACTGATTTGATAGACAGTGGAATAGGGTTGCTATTTCCGCCATTTTAAAATTTTTAAACCAAAAATTTGTTTTGTTTTTCGACGCACCTCCAAATATCATGGTAATTAAAATAATCTTAATTGTAATTTGGGATTCATCACGAAAGTTAAATTTTTTGTATAAATATTTACCAATTTTGTATTAGGTATCTAAAAGTAATTTAAATGCCCTAATATCATTTTTTTCCGTACAAAAAAGTATCCCTATTGTTTTTCAACTGATACCTGCTAACAAAGAAAATACAAAAAAGTTATTTTTATATACCTAGGTACTTAAAAAGTCGGAATTAATCTTTGAAAGTAACAACAATACAGCAAACACAGTAAATTTGCACGTTTCAAATACAAAGCTGCAGCTAACTGGAGTGTTGGTCGCGAGTGTCGTGTGCGTGAAATGCGACGCGGAACATTCCGGGCTGATTTGATGGACAGCGCAATAGGGTTGCCACTGCTGAGGACTACGAATATTTTTTTTTGCTTTGAGTTTTAGATCTGATGCTGGCAAGTTAATTCAATTCAATTTATTTGCAAAATTTTGTGATACAATAAGTTGTTATATACAAAATATAACAACTTATAATAGTTAGTAGTTATAGTAGTTAGTATTTTAATCACGTAAAATGACTGGAAAAAACTTGATATTCGACATACATAGCATTAGCATATAGAAAAGATTCATTTTTTTCTATACTATGCCTTATTTTACCCTAAGGCGTTTCAGTACAAATTAAGGGAAGGAATGGAAATATTTGCACACATCTCTGCTGTAAGGGTCTGTAGCTCAGTTATCAGAAGCGATAGGACCGGTGTTCCAATGGTCTCAAGTTTCAGTCTTCCCGGAGGCGTCAATTTTTCTTTTATTATAAAAAAAATTTGTATCGTTCGCAGACGTTTCTGCTTGATAAAAATAGTATTATTTTATATCCTTATTTGCCAGTTGATTCAGCATTCTGTAGTTTTTTTTCCTATTGTACCTGTAACAAAAAAAAGATATTTAAAACGTTAATAATTTGGCTAATGTAACTTAAACTATCTCTGTTAATAGTACGCTCACAAACTTTAATTTTTGACCCATCTAAGGTTCAAGCTATTTTTTTTTATCTACGTCGGTGGCAAACAAGCATACGGCCCGCCTGATCGTAAACAGTCTCCGAAGCCTATGTACGCCTGCAACTCCAGAGGAGTTACATGTGCGTTGCCGACCCCACACTATTTAACAGGGATATAATACTATCACACAATACACAATAAAATACTATCAATACTATCATGCTGACCCTGTCCCACGATGTTATACCGGGCGTGGCCTGTAACACAAGCAAATAACTTAAACACTGACCGTACTCCTCAAACGATGGCAGTTTTGTTCAATAACTTTAAACAAATATCGTTAGAATTCCAATTTTTTTTAAAGTAAAAACAAGTAATTTACTGTCGCAAAAAATAGTAGGTACATACAGCAACAAATAACAAATCAAATAAAAATACATACGTATATATTATTTTCATACAAATTAAATATTATCTTCAATGTACAGTCACGTCTGAAAACATCGACACGATCGAAGTGCCAAAAATATGTATACGAGATTTTATGGCCCATATATTAGGGTACTGTATACATATTTTTGGCATTTTGTCCGTATCGATATTTTAAGACGTGACCGTACGCTATTATCATTGTAATTGACGTTGCTTGTCATGCTTTAAACACCAAAATCTGCAATACATTACGTCTTAGAATACTTTAAAATGTGCTAAACATGAAAACACAACTTATTTTTAAAAGTAGCTGAACAAATATTGGTCAGTTTGAGAGTCTACAGTTTATTTTTTTTGGCCCTGTTACACTCTACACCCGGTATGATAGCAACTGTGGGACCATCATGATTGTGACAGCCCTGGCTAGTTCGTAAATCAATCACGTGATTCGACCGCGGAACGTATCATGCTGATTGGCTGCCCGATTCAGTTGCCTAAGCCAGCCATATGTCTTTATGAAGCATTTACTAGTAAAGATGGTTATACAGTAAGCTGCAGAGATAACTGAACCCCCTGCATGAAAACTTGTTTTAAAGGGGGGTGAGTTGTCTTTCCAGCTTACTGTATTTATTTGGCGTAGTATATATCCAGTTACAATAGTCCTATTTTATGTTTCGGTTGATTGATAGGCAGATTTTTATTTTGATAGATTTGGATAAAATTGGGTTGGTTTGAAAAGCTTAATAAATAGTTTTCCCGCGCAGCGAATTGCAATCGCAATTCAGCGCGTGAACGCTGTCTGCGTGATGGGCACCCTATATTAAGGGCACAAAAATTAGGATAGTTATTTTTTATTTTTAGTTTGTTATTTTAATTGTTTTAGTTTCATATTTTAGGTTGTAAGTTGAACATGATTGTGAGGTTTGACTGAGATTTTATGTAAATAAACGTGTTTGCTTAAATATGAAATATATACCTACTTAAATACTTAGCCGCAAAAAAATATAGGTAGGTATGTAATTTTCCGTTAATTTTTGAAAATACCATACGTTTTCGTAAGTCGGAAGAAGATTTTTAGGACATACGGTGTGGTGCAACTATCCAACAAATTTTATAGAAATCTGATAAAAAATAATCACCAACAAAAAAATGGGCCCTAATCCGTGCAAATTGCAGTCAGCAGGAAATTCTAGGAATTGGTGAATTTCCAATATGACTTGGAACTCCGTCAGCCGCTTAAAAAGTGTAAAAGTCTTAGGGTAGGTCACCAGGCAGGCGCCTCGAAAATGAAAAGGAAAAACTGAGAAGAAGAAGGTGAAAGGAGGATGAAATGATAAGGAGGCCCTTAAGGTGTATATGGTGGAAATATTCGCTGTCCTCGAGTGAAGTCTCGATAGCTCAGTCGGCCGAGTAATTGGCTAGGAATATACATACATAAATGTTATTCAAGGTTCTAAACATGTTGTATAATATTAATGATTGTTGTAATTAGTTTTTTCTGTTTATTTTCAAGTTTTTTTTGGAATGTTATGTAATGTGTATATTGATTATTGATTTATTGTATAATTATGTTTCATACACACTTAATGGTGTTACTGAATAAATAACTGAACTGAATATTTCAGGAGTAATCGTAAATTATATTTTGATTTCCAGCCATGTAACTTGTACGAAATGTTAAAGACGCTATCCTTGGTTAGTTTCAATTTTCACCACCGCATGCGCTGCGACCGTTTTACTTACTCCTACCATGCACTTCGTACGTAGCCGTAATGTGTCTTTTATGTACGAATAACTATAGTTATTCGTATAATGTTCGAGACTAATTTAATTAGCAAATGGATATTTAATCCTCTTGGTATCGCTGGAGCATGAAAACTAATTTCAGATCTAATATCGAACTAAATTGAAAATGACCGATATATCGATTCGACATGTTTCGCAATAATATTTAATAGGTTTTCTAATTCAATGACCGGGTAATAATTCAGATTTATACTGTGCCTAATGAAACCTGTATTTAGAACATTTTTTTTTTTGCTATAATCATAATAATACTTTCGTCGTAAATTCACAAAACAATACATTAAAATAGATTGAAAACTAAATTAAAAGATAGTCACAAATACAAAATCTAGTCCCGTATCCCGCCGCGAAATGCCGCCAGCATCCTTGGTACAATGCCTCAAGGGCCTATTTTAGATTTAAGCTAGTTATATTAACACCACTTTATACATCCATTATGTGTAATGTTATTGCAAATAAAATTTGTCCACTTCTCTGTGATAAAAATACACCTACTCCATAGAAAAGGTCGACACGTGACTGCTGGAATTTTAAGTGAGTTTTGGCATTTTCGAAGTCGACCCAAGAGCAAAAGTGTTCTTACGACATACGTACGTTGGTATTCACCCCTCTGAGTTAAGTCAGACATTACATAATTACCCTGTATCTTTTGCAAAATTGCTTATTTACGGTCATTTTATTCTTACCCGTGTGTACTTCCATTCATTCACCATTCGTTCGATTTGTACTTCTTATGTTTTCAGATTTATTAACCAAATATTTTTCGGCATTTCTATTTTTAGGTCAGTAAAAATCCTTTCACGATCGAGTTCTTTTTTTATAAATTCAATTAAACGCGTACAAGTGTCAAATCATTATTGACAGCTAAACCAATCCCTATCAAAACCAACCTTATGCTAACGAAATATAGTTGAATTCCCTTTTTCCAGTCCAATAGTAATTGCACAGTGCATGAAAAACTATACAAAACAAAAAACATTCGAAACGCAATCCGCACGAAGGAATTGCGACTTTATACCTCACCGTTTAAGGTTTAAATTGGAGTAAATTGTCATTTTCATGTGTTTTTTTTATTTACTGGTCACGAGTGACATGACCAGTGTCGCGTGGACGTTGGCGAATGATGCTTCGGGCTTTCCGGTTGGACTTTTATTGAGATTTTTTCAACTTTCATTTGACGAGTGTAGTGCAGTTTTAAGTTCATTTGAGTGACACAGATTTTATGATTGGTTTAAAATGAACCGATACTGCGGCTGGTGTTATTAACGCCTGTAACAATACTGTACAAAAAAATATTGCTTACAAATATCTAAAGAAACATGACATAAAAATTTGCAGATATCTTCTTCCACGCGTTGTCCCGGCATCTTGCCACGTCTCATAAAGCCTGGCGTCCACTTGGCCACTAGTTTTTACGAAAGTAACTGCCATCTGACCTTCCAACCCAGAGGGTAAACTTGGGATTAGTCAGGTTTCCTCACGATAAAAAAAACATGAATTAAATTAATTATATTTGATAAGTATCCATCCAAATAATTAAGTATTTGACCCAATTTTAATCAATGTCTGGTGTTAGCTCAAAGGCTAGCTTCTAATTTAATACTGAATTTGTTTTCGAAATGAGTAACATTTTTTTTTTAAGTTAAAAAAAAAAGTTCGATACCACATAACAACAACACAAATTCAATAAAAACGTATATCTAGTAATATACACACTCTCACGTCGAAATAAAGTCCCAAACGGCTTAAACATCTTTTTTTACTTATAAAAACGTGTTTGCACGACAGTCACGTTCTAACAGGCGACGTGACATGACGTACGTGACAAAAACGTGACAAAAGGCTTAACCGCAGTTATGACAAGTCGGTAATGATTTTGACGTGAAAGGAAAACTAATGTTGACGTCACTATCAGATATTACATACTGTTCTATAGCAGGAACCTTATACTTAAACAAGAGGTTCCATACTGGGTCATACTGTTGAGGCGGGATTTAACCATAATGCATTTTTTTGCGGGATTTTGTTTGAATTATATCAATAAATTATGGAAGGTAGAGGCAAGGAATACAATCTCCATGTACCAAAAAGTGTCCGTCAAAAAACCTTAAATAGGTGTCGCTACAATACCTAGAATATTGTATCACCTATACGTCATGTTTCTGCACCGCCTACAACTTATCTGCTTTGCCTAAAGGTTGACTGGTAGAGAATGCCTTACGGCATTAAGTTCGCCTACTGTAGAGTGTGTTTCCTTATGTGCAATAAAGATTAAATAAATAAATATAAAAAAAAATCATTGACAGCTCACTTCACTCCGTCAATAACGCCTACGTTTTAGCTACTCTAGCGCTACTCTGGAGAGTTTTGGAACTATTATTTATATTGACAGCTGGCCACCTTTGCAACAGTTCTGCCTATGGAGATTGTATTCCTTACCTCTATCTTCCATACAAGAAATGAATACAACGTGACGGCTACTTTCAAGGGATTTGACGTCTAGAGATTGCTTTAAGGGGCCCACTGGTTACCAGTTCGCCGAACGATATCGGCCTGTCAGTTTTTTTCTTATACCACGACGGTGGCAAGCAAGCATACGGCCCGCCTGATGGTAAGCAGTCACCGTAGCCTATGGACGCCTGCAACTCCAGAGGTGTTACATGCGCGTTGCTGACCCTTTAAAAATCTGTACCTCATACTGTAGACCCTCGGGAAAACCTCGGCAGGTAGCTCATTCCACAACTGGAGCGTGCGCGGGAGGAAGTTCCTCTTAAACCGCACAGTGCGTGACCATTTAGGTTCTAGGGTGTGAGGATGAACACCCTGCCGACGGCGGGCGGTGCGATTCACGATTGTCAGGTTTTGCGAATAACTGATAGGCCGATATCGTTCGGCGAACTGGTATTCAGTGGGCGCGTTCATACTTGAGAAAGTTCGACCCATGCCGTGGCCTAGGTGGCCAAGTAGTCTATCTGCCACGAATGCTGACAACGCTGGTTCGCTGCCAGCCTTGCACTGGAGGCCAAGGCCAAGGTGGTATAGTATCATAACTGTATCAACATTTTAACAAGTTCTAATATTAAATACCGCTCGAGTTTCCCTGTATTTTTGAATACATACCTACACATATCTATACATTAATAAAGACGTTTAGCAGCTTAGCTGAATCGTGTGATGCACAAACAGACGGTTCGGTTAATAAAACCGTGGGGATTAAAACGGAGTAATCCTCCCGGTTACTGGATTATGACTGAATATGGCTAACGTAGAAGCTGAATGTTCTGGATGTGACAGAATAGTAAATAACACAGGAGAGGAATAAATAGTACAGGGTGGACAAATAAGCATGATACACTTTGTTTTTAAATTTTAATTACATTAAGTGGAAATTTTACTAAATATTTTTTCATAAATATATTATTCAGGGTTGGCAATTGTATACGGAAGATAATTTCTGCCAAATGTATACCACTAGCAGCAAGCAATTTTATCTCAAATGTTTCTGTTGTTTAAAACACGTTGTTTGCTCGATTAATTTTGAAAAAAAGTTACAGTGATTGGCACCCAAATTCTCCAAATTTTGTAGCTCTTGACTTATTTCTGTGGGGCTATCTAAAATTACGTGTCTATGCTAACGAGCTGATGAAATTTAAACAGTTAAAACCGACTATTCGACACAAATGTACTAAGATAATGCCAAAAATGTGCGAATAGATGCTGAACATTGGGATGATAAGGGCTTACATTTGCCTGCTGTTAGAGGTGGACATATGTCAGACATTATGTTTCGCATGAATTTGCCAACCCTGAAGAATATATTTTTAAAACAATACCTAATAATTTTTGAACTTAATACAGTTAAAATTTAAAAACAAAATGTATACTTCTTATTTGGCCACCCTGTATATTACGATACAAGGAAAACTACGAATAACTTTTTTTTTCTTTCTTCCTCGCGTTGTCCCGGCATTTTGCCACGGCTCATGGAAGCCTGGGGTCCGCTCGGCATCTAATCCCGAGAATCGACGTAATCACTAGTTCTTAAGAAAGCGACTGCCATCTGACCTTTCAACCCAGAGGGTAAACTAGGCCTTATTGGGATTAGTCCGGTTTCCTCACGATGTTTTCCTTCATCGAAAAGCGACTGGTGAATATCAAATGATATTTCGTACATAATTTCCGAAAAACTCATTGGTATGAGCCGGGGTTTGAACCCGCGACCTCCGGATTGCAAGTCGCACGCTCTTGCCGCTAGGCCACCAGCGCAACTTCCGATGACGCAAAAACTAGGAATAACTAGCGTTTTAAATCGACACGAGTTGCAAATTACCTATTCGCACATGTATCGTACAACTTTTTACAGTACAAAATTATGATCCTTTAAATTTTCGACATAGTCACGTAATGTGTTAATTATTGCAAGTTACATCATATGTACTGAAAAAGTTTTTGAAAAAAAAAAACATTTTTGTACAATCTTTTAACGCGGACTGTACTTTTCCACAGGCAATTCTAACGATTCTAAACACAATAAGTTTGCGTTGTTTTATCACAGAATTCCTATGCCTGTCTCCATCATCAGATCAGCTCGATGGTACCATACGACATATACGGACTTTCATATGTATGCAAATTGTCAGCTTCATCGGAAACCTTGCATGATTTGATTACAGACAGACAGACAAACTAGGTACGGGACAGGTGTAACTAAATATGTAAAAGCTTGTCTAATGTATCCGCGGCCAGCAAAACGTTTTACATTGTTGCTTGCTTCAGCTCGATGTGACTCATAAGCATTTTTTTTTTATACCACGACGGTGGCAAACAAGCATACGGCCCGCCTGATGGTAAGCAGTCACCGCAGCCTATGGACGCCTGCAACTCCAGAGGTGTTACATGCGCGTTGCCGACCCTTTAAAAACCTGTACACTCCTTTTTTGAAGGACCCCATACTGTAGACCCTCGGGAAAACCTCGGAAGCGAGCTCATTCTACAGCCGGAGCGTCCGCGGGAGGAAATTCCTCTTGAACCGCACAGTACGCGACCATTTAGGTTCTAAGGTGTGAGGATGAACTCCCTGCCGACGGCGAGCGGTGCGGTGATAGAAAGTGGCCGTTGGCATCATGTCAAACAATTCCTCAGAGCACAGCCCATTGTACAAGCGGTCAAACACACACAAGCATCTTTTTTAGTAGTAAACCCCGCGTCGAAATGTCGGATTTATTACAAAATCAATGAATTATCTACCCGCTTAAAATATTTAGCAGTAGTTTAATGTTACATGCTCTTCCACAAGTTTATCTCGACGTGAGCGCTAAGTCTCATACCGTTATTAAATCTAAGCACTCATCCTTTGTGTACATGTTATGTGAACGAGTTACCGAGTTTGGATGGAATTACTGCTCAAGATATACGCAAGACTAGTGATACACTGTGAGCGGTTTTTGATTTTACAATTTTTGAAGGCCGTCACAAACCCAATATCGTTATAGAATCTGTGCGGAAAGAGATAAGTCGTGGAATATAAGGGAACCAATATATTATATTAGAATTCGATGTGTTTTCTGAAAGAGCTACGTATTTGTATGATTTGATATGACATATATATTTTTTAATCAAATTTCAATAAAGAAAAGTAGCTACTGTATGTAATTGCATGATTTCTATAGTAATCTAAATTGTATTTTTTCTTATTTAATGCATGTTAATTATAAGATGTACTGTTTTGAAAAGATGTGTCCCGCCGAGTTTCTTGACGGTCCATATTGGGATACCCTCCTCCAATTTAAGGGGGATTTAAATCTTTTCGGGTCAGAGGTGTAGGGTTAGAGCCGGTGTAGCTTTATTTGACGTTCATAAGCGCGTTGTAATATGCCTACTTGAATAATAAACTATCTTTATCTTTATCTTTCTATGACTCTTCTCTTTTCTCACAGACCGTAAGAAAATAAAAGCGAAGAGAGTAGTTTTACAAGAAAACTTCTACTCGCTCTAATTTATTTGAGTATAAGTATAAATGGACATGTTGAAACCACATACTAGAGTTTTTTAATAACTACGGAACCCTAAAAGTTATCCAAATGACCTCACATTGTCGAGGTCTGGCCTCCATTACTTATGCATGCAACCACTTACGATATTGCTAGGTATTTATATGGTAAACGAGGTAAAATATTCAAAAAGCACGATTTTAGGTCAAAACAAAAGACATAAACCATGACAAATTCTACCGCAAAGGTTACACCTCTGTCCATAGCCATACGTACAGTCAGCATCAAAAGTAGCGGATGAAACAACGCGCCAAAAGTATCTGATATTCCGGATAACTTTTCCAAAAATAGATGAGTTTCTAAAATTCCAGTTCAAAAGTATATCTTTTACAGTCTTAGTTTTTATATATTAAAGACATCACTGTTTGTTAAGCTGTTACAGAATGGTAGATACTTATAAATCGTTATTTGATCCGCTACTTTTGATGCTGACTGTACTTACCTAGATTCATACCTAATGACGTTAAATCTTTTTTTTTTTTTTTGACGGAGTGGGAATGCATTTACGCACGGTGTGTGGGACTCGCCACTCCTTTCCCCTCTCCTGGCAAGAGGGGGGAGAATTTAGCCCTACCCACTAAACCCACTCCGGCGTTTCACCCTCTTTGCCGTTCGTGAGGGCGCACTGGGATCGATGATGACATTCACCACGGCGCCCTCCGGCAGCCCCGGCTTAACGTCAGGGCACCCTCACAATGGAGGGGGCGGGGGGGATCAGAAACGCGTGATCCCCCGCCCCCCGACGACGTCTATGCAATGCGGGTCCAGTGCCCGCTGGCCCTAGGGCTCGAGGCGAGCATGCGCTCTCTGCCTTTGGCCCTGTACCTAATTGTCAAAATTCTCAAATAAAACCCGCTTAAATTAACCTATATTTACGTAGACTGTTTATTTTAAAACAACCGACTCGTATTATACAAATATAGAACCCATACCAAACAATGAAATTATCACAATTGCACCCTGTACTGTGCGATCAAAACGTCATAAGCGCCGTCAAAATTCATGGTACTTACGCATTTAGGTCACGAGCTTCACTCTCCGCTTCTATAGTTTGTTGTCAAAATAACAACTCATGGCGCAAAATACTGTTTCTCTGTGCCGGTTCTATACTTCGCAATAATAGTTCAATGCGTATAGGTACGTACTTATGATTATCGTAATTTCACACCAAGTGCGGTTTTTACGATTTTAAATCTCATTTTTTTATGATACGATTCGAGGTTATGAGTTCGCGCGAAATGTACTGCGAGAACTGTTGAGATATGCTAACAAGTAACATTGGGATTTAAAACTCAAATAATTCACTAAATCTTACACCATTACTTAGCCTAAAAGGCGAATCTTTACAGTAAATGTGAATATGAACCTCTGAATATCTCTATATATATAGCTTATAGCCTTCAAGGCTATTCTCCCCGATTCTCGGAACGTCCAAGCACGTAGCCCATTACTCCTGGTTACTGGTCGCTGAATAAATACGTGTGACGAATGGATGCAATACTGTTCGGTGTTGGGAACGTTTCTGTTCTCAATTACATCTTTTTAGAAGTATATATATATATCTTTGTATAAGAAGTGAGGGGTGTTTTTAACCCTTAGCTAGCACTGGGTTAGGTCAAAATAAACTTATTTACATATGCCGTGACAAAGGTCGATATGCAGTGTCTTCCCGGAATGACTGGTTTATCCTAGGTTTGACCAAAGCCTAGGCAAACTCCGAAATGAATTCCAATTTCGGCCTTTGACTGAAGTTTTTTTATTTATACTTTATTGCACATAAAATATTAAGTACAAATGGTGGACTTAATGCCTTAAGGCATTCTCTACCAGTCAACCACTTTGTCTTTTGTTTTTTGTCAAACCTAAGTCCTTAACTTTTCACTCAAATGTCGAATGTAAAATTATCTGTTTTGGGCTTTGCTTGGTCGGTCAAACGTCGATCTGTACCTCTAGTGTAAATAAATTCGATTTCGAAACGTGACGTACGCGTTTGCGTTTAGTCTCATTTTGTATTGGATTTAGAAAGAGCGCGCCAAGCGGGACGTTTTGGAAACTCAAAATCCTATACAAAATGAGACTTAACGCAAACGCGTTCGTCACGTTATGATGTCGATTAAATTTACACTAGGGGTACTGTACTCGGAAAATTCGCCCGACCGTAAAGTTACTGTGTATAATTTTTAACGGTATACATATTGAACCATTTATAATACTCGTACATATGTAGGATAGATTCGATAGGTTGCAGTGCTGAAATTGGATTTTTATGAAATTGAGCTTCGATGTTTGCCTGACCAAATTAGTCTCTCCTAGGTTTGACGGAAATTATTTAGTCAAAGGCTGGAAAAAGTAATTTGTTTGGGCTTTGACTAAGACTCATAGTCAGGCCTGAGAAAGTCAAAGCTGTTATAAAGAGATGTTTGACACATAAACAATACTTTACTTCAAATTCAAGTACCGATCCAACAACACATCTCAACAGAAATTAAGCACATCAACCTATTTTTGTGGTAACAGATAGTCCACAAAAATAAACACACAAGCCGTCATGGACTTTCTCCAGATAACGTCATATCATATTCAATAGAGCGATAGATATGACTGGAAATAGCTGGAAGAGAAGAAATAAAAGGTTTCATTGGAAATTTTATTAAGTTTCCAACTTCTAGTCGGAGTTGTTGAATTCTTGATAACGCCAGGGTTCGTACTATGTATAGTTTAATAGGTTTTGATAGTTTTACAGTTTCTGATTGTTCATACTATGTTTTTGATTGGCTAGTTCATTAATTTTTAAATAAAATGTACCTTGTGCCTGTATTTATGGTTAGGAAAAAAATAGACTATTTTTTTTATATGCGTCATTAATACGTCGTATTCTTGTATGTAAAATTTATTGAAAATAAAAAAGATTGTCTGCTTGATATACTTCAATGCGATTTCGTAAGAAATGTTTTTTTATAATAGCTTAGTGCTCATTGTCGTCTAATGTTGATTTTCAACTATGAAGTACAATTTCCAAACGTGTTTTTCTAGGTATGATTCGCACGAATATTTCGCATGTCAGGTTCATCTATTAGTGTGAGCGAGTGAGACGCATGGGCGAATGATAACATAACACATTTTACAGTACATATGGTGCTACTTTACCGCACTAGTGCGAAATTTAGCATATTACGTTACTGTGTCGAACATTTAAAGGGCCATATGTACTGTAAAACGTTGTACGATACATGTGCGAATAGGTATTTCGCAATTCGTGTTGATTTAAAACACTCCCAATAAAAGTACAATACAAAGATAATACATACTCATTTAATATTTATTGCACAATCTCAGAATAAACATACAATAGGAACATTACGACAGAAGTTAGAAGAGTTTAGGCAATTATTGGAAGAAAAAACTTGGTCATATACCTACTCTGATTTTTTTTTTCATTTCTCCACTACCTACTCGTACATCTTATATCTTAATTATTTTTGCTCAATTATGAAGTTTACGGAGCTCAAGAAGCACGGCTCAGTATAGTTTATTATGTCACACAATATATATACATATATAAATATGTCGTCACACACACATAAATATGTGTGACATAATACGCGCGCGTGTGTCTCTGGGTGTGTGTGTGTGTGTGTATGTGACGTTTTCTTGTATATGTAGCCATACTCTACGATCTAAAATAAATAATTTTTAATTAAAAAAAAACCGCCTTCAAAAAATATCCAATAAAGAAAATAGTAACTATATACACAGTAAGATAAAACACTAAAAAGTTAGAAATAATAAAGTTTTTTCTGTATTATAAATCCAAAGTTCGTTAAAGAACCCCTTTACAAAATATATTATTTACTTACAAATCAATAATAATAAACAATATTTGGAGTCGGTGCCAGCAACGATATAAAAATAACTAGTGATACAACTTAAATGTCGTTTTCAATTCAATAACTTAGAAATTAGTAGATAATGTAGATATGTTTACAAAATCTTAATCCCATTATATCGTTGCTGGCACCGACTCCAAATATTGTTTATTATTATTGATTTGTAAGTAAATAATATATTTTGTAAAGGGGTTCTTTAACGAACTTTGGATTTATAATACAGAAAAAACTTTATTATTTCTAACTTTTTAGTGTTTTATCTTACTGTGTATATAGTTACTATTTTCTTTATTGGATATTTTTTGAAGGCGGTTTTTTTTTAATTAAAAATTATTTATTTTTTGCCTTTTAGTGATGTAAATATATATATAGCCAGCATGATGTGGTGTGCACCATTTGCAATAAAATGATATATCCTCAGCAGCGTACGAGACTAGTAACTACAAATCTAGACAATTTACTTCCTGCTGTTTTAATCGCTTTGGGTAATATCGTGACCTGTACTCGTTGTTCAAATCATATTAAAAAACGAAAAATTCCTGCTCAGGCAAACTGGAACAAAATGACCGTTTCAGATATTCCTGACTTATATTGTTTAACTTAGTTTTAATTTTAGACACTTGGAGACCTTATACATCTCTAAATTTTTACTTTTATTTTGTGTTTAATTTGATTGTGTATACCTATATTTTTAATAATTCTGACACTTAGAGACCTTTACATCTCATAGTACATTTAAGTTAATTTAAGCTAGTAATTTTGTGTAGCTATTGCGTCTTTTATCTGACATACAAGCACAAAATGTTGTGTCTCACAGCTACATGTTATTACTATTTCTTCCTATTTCTTTTTGATAGCGAGTCGGGTGTGTTGGGAACGCAAGATACCTAACACTCCTCCTCGCTTCGCTCGTCGTCGTACCTAACAGTGACTCTGGGACTGTATTTATTTTTTGATAGCGAGTCGGGTGTGTTGGGAACGCAAGATACCTAACACTCCTCCTCGCTTCGCTCGTTGTCGTACCTAACGGTGACTCTGGGACTATATTTATTTTTTGATAGCGAGTCGGGTGTGTTGAGGGCGCAAGATACCTAACACTCCTCCTCGCTTCGCTCGTCGTCGCACCTAACGGTGACTCTGGGGCTGCATTTCTTTTTTGATAGCGAGTCGGGTGTGTTGGGGACGCAATATACCTAACACTCCTCCTCGCTACGCTCGTCGTCGTACCTAACGGTGACTCTGGGACTGTATTTCCTTTTTGATAGCGAGTCGGTTGTGTTGGGGACGCAAGATACCTAACAATCCTATTATGCCTACTTAGCAAAAAATAATTATGCAATGTAATAGTACGCTATAGGATTATTATGGTATCTAAAATGATTATTTATTTATTTTGACACTTGTAGAGACTTTACACCTCCAAATTTTATTAGTATTAGTACTCTGACATTGGGGACCTTTTACATCTCCAGATTTAATGTGTTTTTAACCATAGAGACTATACATCTCTATTGTATTGTATTAATTATTTATTTTAAGATTATTATAATGTAATGTTTACCCAGGTATTGGCTGTTGTATTTATAAATGTTGTTATGTATTTTTCATGTCACTATATGATGTTACTATAAAATGTTGTATTGACTTGTAAAAGAGCCCTTGAGGCCTACTTGCAGAATAAATTTTTGAATTTTGAATTTTGATGCTAAACCAAAGTCGACCAAAGTAATGTTCTACGAAACAATGTTCTGCAAAATGTGTCGTATGCGTGGTGTTAATAATTCCAACTATACCTTTATGCAAAATTACCATTCGACCGAAAGTGTCTCTGCGAAACATGTTATGCCAAGTGTGTTTCTGACCAATATTGTTCTGCCACATGAGGGTAACCCTTATTGTTAATGTGCTTGTTTTTGTTTGTATGTAAATTCCATGTTGACGTGTAAAAGTGCCCTTGTGGCCTAATTGCTGAATAAATGTTGAAGTTGAAGAAGTTGAATGTTACCTATTATTTTATGCTGGGCTGTAACAGTACATAAACTACAGGGTATAACCGTCGATAAAGCTGTTATAAATTTAGGAAAAAAGAATTTTGCTAAGGGACAAGTATATGTAGCAGAGTAAAAACTGGAAGGAATAGCTCTATCTGATTTAGAACCCACTAAACTGTTAACTAAACCCCACGATGAACGGGCATTAGCAGAAATGCAACGGTTGAGAAATCTCATTACTGACTAAAGGTAGACAGGTACCTATTCATTAGGCCAAGAAAGCGGTTTGCTAGTATTGACAAGGTTTCCCGTGTATTCATCATCATTAAAGTAAACGTATTGTTGCAACAACGGAAGCTATCTACCCCCTATCTCTTTACCGTTAAGGAATTGTATCTTCCATCATCAGCTCTGCAACGAGATGATGACTACCAGGCGCAAATACCTAAATAGCTTTACGAAGTATATGAAAAACGTTAAAATTGCCTATAAAATTTTAAGAATACCACTAGTTTCTCAAGGATACCATCATCAGATCCTGACCTGATGACTATGGGACCACCTGGGAAGTATACCTCCTATCCTCCTTTTTTGAAGTCGGTTAAAAATACTAAGATACGAAGCCTGCTCGCATATGAGACCAATCTAAAGAAAATTTGTGAGCAGGTTCGATAGATAGAATTTTTTGACGTTTTGTTTTTTTTTTATTGTTCAAAATGGCAAAAACTGGTGGAGAAAAGACTTAAGCGCCGGTATAGTCTAGGGCAATTAAGTCTATTGTGAGTTCGCTGTGATAAAACTCAACGAACTAAATATTTTTTATGTTTAATATTAGTTTATGCGACTTCTACATAATAAAATGCATTAAAGTACACGAGTGTGGGTATAAGAAACGAACGAACTGAGTTTCTTAAAAAGATCACACGAGTGTTTTAATGCCTAATTATGTACAGTTACATACACTATTTTATCTACACACATATTATAAACTTTCTATGAAATATTCACTAACCCAAATTACAGCCTCCGTTGGGGCATCTCTGCCAAATCGTTGCTTTCTTGTGGACCTCGCGGATATGTGGTGGCGTCACCGAAATATTTTTATCGCATTTCTACACGAAACTTTTGCTATAAGTTACCTTAAAATAACAAAACATATTCATTTTATACTTAAACTAATTAAAAGATAAACTGTACGTCAAATGGCGGTAAATGAAAACTTTTCACGCATGTAGTTTTTTTTTTAATCAGAGACAAACTAGAGTCGGGGGCCTATTTCCGTATCATTCGATACAAACTAACATGCGAGATATGTCAAAATTATATGCAATTGACATTTCATTTCGAACAAAAAGGCATCTCGACCGATATTAGAGTAGAGGTCAAACCGAATTGCTTTTTTTCAGAGATATTCCAAATTTGAATGTCATAACCACATCTATTTTGATGTAGTTATGAAGCAATAACAACATTATCACAGATAAGAAATTTGTAACAAAACAGTTTATCGTAATGTTGGCCATTATTTACGGATTTTGAAGGCATCATAGAGGGTTTATGATATATGTGTAGATAAAAATTTTAAACGTATCCCGAGGTCTATAGGTCTCAGAGCCACTACTTATATTTATTTTACCAAAAAATTGGTTTCTTGTGTTACCAGGTGACGCGTGCAGAATAAAGGGTAGGTTACCTGTAACAAAAACATTTAATCACATTAAACTCATAGTAAATTAACGAAAATAAATTAGACTCCCGTGTGGGTCAAGTGAACATTACAAACTGAATATAAATAGCAATATGTAAACAAACTAAAATCAATGCTATTTGATGTTTATGTGCACAAAGTTTGTACAAAAGACAAACAAATCTATACACACAAAATAGTAAATAAAGATCTAATCTTCATTTCAACAAATTCGTTTGTAAAAAATACAATAATGCAATCGGAACGAAAGGAAATAACTATTAAAAGGATCAGTACTAAAACCTCTGATAAAAATTTACCCTTTAAAAGGACAATTAATAAAAATAAAAGCAATTTTTATTTATCTTTCTCATCTTAAACTTAAATTCCAATTTAAAAAGACGATTTTACCTTTAATTTTCTTGATATTTAAAACCTTTTAGAAGTGAGATATAAAAGTCGTGGCGCGACGCTAAAGATATAAAATGACAATTTTGTATGAATGTTCTATGTACTTGAGACCTTTTGAAAGTGAGGTTTGAAAGTCGTAGCGCTACGCCGTAACCGTGCTACGAACAAAAGACGTAGCAAGATAAGAAATTCTTAAGTTGAGAAGTTTTTGTAAGGAATTTTATTTTTGTGAGGCTTTGTTTGGTTCTGTGTTCAACGTATAAAAAATACTTTATATATATGAAAAAAGGTGTTAATTTTTAAATTACCTTAAAACAACAGGCACCTTTTACAAAAAGTAAGAGATCACCATACATTATTAGGTGTAATTTCATTGTTAAATTATATGATTTGGGAAGAAAAACTAAGAACAACTAACTAAGTTCACTAGACTTAAATCGACCGGGATAAATACCGTGATTACCTTTTATATTGTTTTTATTGAGCTCCCGATATTTCGACGCAGTTACATGCATCTTGTTCACGGGTAACTGGAGATAGCGGGTGGGTCCACGTTGTGTAGACCGCGCTCGGTTTACCCTCATTCGTGCGCGTCGGCTGCGTTCGCTTTCAACGTTACCACTGGTCGCGTCCACACTTGTTCGTCTATCTAAGCACACCACACTCACAGTGTCACTACGCGTGTTTGATTCGAATATCCCGAGCCCGTGAACCCGCACCCGCTATCTCCAGTTACCCGTGAACAAGATGCACGTAACTGCGTCGAATATCGGGTGCTCAATAAAAACAATATATAAGGTAATCCTCAATAAAAACAACAAAGTTGTATTCTACACTATTTTATACTATAAGAACCCAGGTACAGTCACTAACATTAATTGTTGACTAATTTGGGTTTATTATTGAAAACTAAATTAGCTGGAAACCTAAATGACTCATCAATTAAAGTCCTTGACCCCTAAAGTTGCTTTTTTGTATATTATGTATTTTTATTTTCCTTGTTAACGCAACTGAAATATAGGTTCATGGTTCCATACTAAATTTGTACCGCAGTTTTTGCTGATTTAAATATCGTTATATTTGAATGCGCTCAAAATCTTAAGTTTACAATGTAAATAAAAATAAAATAAAAAAAGATAAAATACGCGAACTAAGTAATTTGTGTTAATCACGCATTTTAATTAATATAACAATCCCTTCTAAAATTCTTATATAAATGTTGATTTATATTGGTCATATTTTGATTAAATGATTTTCTACCAACTGTACTCAACCAAAGCAAATAGGCAGGAAACATCAAATGGAAATGAATTCCGTTATTTTCCGTTCCATTTTCTAGTTTCACAGCAGTTTTAAGTTTTAGAATTCGACAAATATTTTTTTATGCGTAAAAGCTTACAAATATGTTAGCGTCATTCGAAATACAAAAATGTACTATTGATTTGATAATGATATGCTATTACTCGTATTTTCTCATCCTTCCCATATTCCAACATCAACAAATGTTATATAGGGTGAAATTGTTATGTTTAACCATACGCTGAGGGATGGATATGGAGGTCATACCGAACAAATATAAAAATAAAAATAAAAATAAATATTATAAGACATTATTACACAAATTGACTAAGTCCCACAGTAAGCTCAATAAGGCTTGTGTTGAGGGTACTTAGACAACGATATATATAATATATAAATATCTATAAATACTTAAATACATAGAAAACACCCATGACTCAGGAACAAATATTCATGCTCATCACACAAATAGATGCCCTTGCCAGGATTTGAACCCGGGACCATCAGCTTCGTAGACAGGGTCACTACACACTAGGCCAAACCGGTCGTCAAAAAAAAACTATGATAAAAATTAAACCAACAAATACTAAAATTCTTTAGAGATGTATAAGTCAGTGTCAGAGATATTAAATTATCCTTAGAGATGTAGAGGGTCTCCAAGGCTTGAATTCTTATATGAATAATTAAAAGACAAAAAAAATAATCAGACAAGAACCGAATGAAGTATCTCACGTTAATGCCATTCAAAAGTAAAGTTACATACTTATAACATAAGCTTAAACAGACCGGTCTCCACAAACAGCACCCGTTCACGAGTATGACGTGTATCTCAGCCATCGCCTCCCTCAACCTTAATTCGGGAAAGTGGCGACCCGATCAACGACGCCACCGTACGTAAAGACAACTTTTACTATGAGGCCAACGCCGGAATCGCGAAAAAATAATCTGCCGTTTCATACATTTCCATTTCGGGGAATCACATGTCAATGTTTTCTGTTTCGGTACATCCCTTATCTATTTACAGGGCAACGGTCTCGAAAAAAACCACGCTGTAACATAATCTTATAACAAAAATACCCTATTCAAAAATCCCATAGCAGCAGAAAAACGCTACATAGTTCTGGAGTCTGCCTCGTTCAATTAAAGTATTCTGAATAATTAATAACAGAATATTAAACTTGATGAATAACAAATAAAAGTTCATCCATTCGTTTCCAATGTTAGCAGAAGCCTCAGTGGTCGATTCGAACTGACAAATTTATGTAAATTTGATCTCCGTATGACAACATTTACCCGTGCAACACATTTGTACTTATAAACCAAAGAATTAAGGTCTTAGGAAGACCTAGCTTAACAATTCTCGATAGAAAACGCCAATATAAACTAACTCTTTAAGTTAACAAGACTGGAAAAAATCCTCAATTCTAACCTCATACGGCCCGATTCGAAGAATGAGATACTATAACGATAGGTTCTGGTTTAGATCAGTTCTCATTTAGATATCGTCTTATAATTGACAGAAGCAGCTCAATTCGGGCCACCAATGTCACTTTGACGTTAGAAATATCGTAGATAGATCTTATTGGGATCACAGCGGAATCGAAATCAAAGTCAATTTTGACATGTCGTTTGGTTATCGATCTTTCCAAGATATTAAACCTGTCTCAATCATTCTTCGAACTTCACTGGAATGCAGCGGAGTGACTCCATACAGAGCTAAGAACATCTCGGATCACCGAGAGACCTCCCCTAGGTCCTACTCAACATTAAAGATTTGATAGGATTCCTCGAGGAGCTGGGCTGGCAGGACTACCCCACCCCCACATGTCACGCAAACTAGGCGCCAGTCGTCGAGTTGCGGAAAATCGCCCGTGTACAATACAATACATTCTTCGAATCGGGCCGTAAGTTCCGTTTTTGCCATTTTAGCTATGAAACCCTGCAAACCACCCTAAATGTTTTATTGTAATATTATCTAGTATCTTGTGAGCGTGATGGGGTCACCTGTAAGCCAGCCAAAGTTTTCCACAAATAAAATAATTACGTATTATCTCCATCCTTTCGGGGGTAAAAGCTTCTTTTCGGAAAGTAACTTAATCAACTCCAAATGCTCCAATATAACTCAGCTTGCAAGTAAAGTGGTTCAACTATCCAGAACTCGAATAACAAGACTTGAACTCGAGAAACTTGCAAGTTAAAACTTATAAGTTTCGAGTTACACTTGTCTTGAATTTTTCTGTTAACCCCTTTAGTTAAATTTGTGCTTTGGACTGTACTTGGCTTAGTAAAAGTACGCTTTTGTGACACAAGCAAAGCCAGGGTTATTAGATGGGAAATTTATACCTAGGTAACGTAGACTACATTTAAAACTTCTTCAACCTAGCGTTTTCCCGGCCTAGCGCCAGGGTCCGCTTTCCTTCTCAATCTTCTTCACTTTGCCCGGTCTTCTCTTCCATGTCCGCTGTCACGACGTCCAGCCAGCGCTTCTTAGGCCTACCGCGGCAGCGTGATCTAGGGCCTTGGACAGTCAGATCGAGGCATCTATTTCCGACGTACATATAAAAAAGGTAATTTATCAAATATCAAACATTTAATCAGCAAATAGGCCACAGGGGCACTTTTACATGTCCATTTTTACAAACAATAAAAATTACAAAAAAACAATTACAAATATGGAATCGATGAAATAATAAATACTTTATTAGAGATGTATCATCATCATCATATCAGCCTTTTATCGCCCACTGCTGAGCATAGGCCTCTCTTCCAGTCAGCCACTTGTCCCGATCCTGAGCTAATCGCATCCAGAAGTGTCTCGCAATTTTCCGAATGTCCCAGTTTAGTTTAGTTTGTCAAGCGGACCCCAGGCTCCCATGAGCCGTGGCAAAATGCCGGGACAACGCGAGGAAGAAGAAGAAGACAGTTTAAATGTCACGAATAGAAAAAAATACAAAATAGTAGAAACAAGACAAGTAAACAATGTAAAATCATGTCCACTTCAAAATTAAAAATACAGGTTGTAAATTTAGTCACCTGCAATAATTTACGGGGTGAATATTATATAAATCATACTGAGCAAGTTTTACTATGGGACCAACCCCGAAATTGCCAATTTTTTTACACACATTAAATTTACACTATGTATGACTTCTAATAATCGTCATATTAAAAACTAAGAACCAGAAAATGTCCAATAAAGTCAAGTCATGATAATATTATCACATTTTATTTCCCAATTTTTATCACCTAAACGACAAAAATATATTTACAAGTACATTTTTCGCGATTCCGGGCTCCTTTTCTCTACAAGTTAGACCTGTAGGTAATGATATACGCCGCGTCACCCCATTATGATGATAATTCCATGCCACCACCATTAGTATGATTTATTATGTTTTTTATTGGACGTCGACAGAATGATGGAGTTACTGGAATATATGGGTTTTGTATGCTGAAACTGAAATCGCTATGTTTTTCTATTTTATGGGTCCAGTAAAATAATAATCCATTTATTGCAATATTTCTGGTTATGGTTAGTGGTCATAAGAAAAACACGCTTTTTACCCTTTTTTTATGTATTTTAGGGACAATCTTTCAGATCTACCCGTACGCTTCACAAACATCATTCATGTGATTTGTTTTCATGTGATTGCCTTTAAGTGGGGGATCAATTATAAATGTGCTCTTTTAGTATGTAAATTATAGTATGTGAATTGTATCTTCTGTTGGTGATCCTAATAAACAAATAAACATGTATAATTATATAAAAGCTTTATAAAAATAGTAGTTCACTGCTACATAATGTAAGGCTTTAATATACGAATGGGAATTTATGAAACGAGCCGAAAGTGGGTTCCATAAAAACATCATACGACGCTACTTGCGCCGATACGCGCGTTGGCAGCTTCCTACTTGCCAGCGACCAGCAGAAACGCCAGAGCGGCGGCTGACGCCCGAGAACGTTTTAAAACTAATAAATATAGCTGTCTCGGCACCAACTACGAATTCGTAGCTTTTGGTGTCGAGACACTTGGTCCGTGGAGCAAAGGTGCGCGTGGGCTCCACAGGGAGCTTGGAAAGCGATTGAGGGAGGCAACGGGAGACCCTCGCGCAGGCAGTTTTCTCGCGCAAAGGCTTGCTGTCGCGATACAGCGCGGGAATGCTGCCTGCGTAATGGGCACCCTGCCAAGAGGCCAGGGTCTGTTTTAGGTTTTTTATTTTTTCTAGGTAGGTTTAGTTTTAGTAGTTTTATTAAGTAGTCATAATTTAATTTCATACGAGTGTAGTAAATGTATGTATTGGTGCTACTTTACCGCACTAGTGCAAAAATTAGCATATTACGTTACTGTGTCGAACATTTAAAGGACCATTATGTACTGTAAAACGTTGTACGATACATGTGCGAATAGGTAATTCGCAACTCGTGTCGATTTAAAACACTCCCTTCGGTCGTGTTTTAATTTATCGCCACTCGTTTCGAATTAACTATTTTTCGCACTTGTATCGTAATGTACTATTACAGTACATATGGTGTTACTTTACCGCACTAGTGATGCGATAGCGATGATTAGCACATTACGTGACAATGTTGAAAATGTAAAGGGTCATAATTATGTACTGTGAAACTTTGAACGATAGATGTGCGAATAGGTAATTCACAAATCGTGTCGACTTAAAATACTTCCGACCCGATTCGAAGAATGATTTAGACACGTTTAAGATCTTGGAAAGATCTTTAAAAGATCGATAGCTAAACGACATGTCAAAATTGACGTTTATTTAGTTTCCGCTGTGATCCCAATAAGATCTACGATATTTCTAACGTCAAAGTGACATTAGTTGCCCGAATTGAGCTGCTTCTGTCAATTATACCACATACAAAAGATATCTAAATCAGAACTTATCTAAACCAGAACTTATCTTGATCGTATCTCATTCTTCGAATCGGGCCGTTAGTCACTACCAACTAGACTATGACGTCATTAGAAGCATAAGTGATTTAAAGTTATCTATAGATTTAGCAGCTTAACTTTGACCTGCGTTACTTTGGTCATTAAATGACCCAATGCTGCTTAATTTTATTTTATTATAAATAAATATTTTAGGGACATTCTTACACAAATTGACTAAGTCCCGCGGTAAGCGCGGTGCGCTATGTATGTCAATTAGTATTTATAATCGTTTACATGATGACATCAAAAAATTACCATTTAATTCATTTAAATCTAGGTAAAAAAAGCGGCCAAGTGCGAGTCGGACTCGCCCATGAAGGGTTCCGTACATTTATGACGTATTAAAAAAAACTACTTACTAGATCTCGTTCAAACCAATTTTCGGTGGAAGTTTTCATAGTAATGTATATCATATATTTTTTTTAGATTTTTCATTCTGTTATTTTAGAAGTGACAGGGGTGGGGGGGACACATTTTTTCACTTTGGAAGCGTCTCTCGCGCAAACTATTCAGTTTAGAAAAAAATGATAGTAGGAACCTAAATATCATTTTTGAAGACCCATCCATAGGTATCCCACACGTATGGGTTTGATGAAAAAAATTATTTTTTTAAATTTTATGATGTATTAAAAAAAACTACTTACTAGATCTCGTTCAAACCAATTTTCGGTGGTAGTTTGCATGGCAATGTATATCATATATTTTTTTTAGATTTTTCATTCTGTTATTTTAGAAGTTACGGGGGGGGGGGGACACATTTTACCACTTTGGAAGTGTCTCTCGCGCAAACTATTCAGTTTAGAAAAAAATGATATTAAAAACCTCAATATCATTTTTAAAGACCTATCCATAGATACCCCACACGTATGGGTTTGATGAAAAAAGATTTTTTGAGTTTCAGTTCTAAGTATGGGGAACCCCCAAAATTTATTGTTTTTTTTCTATTTTTGTGTAAATATCCTAATGCGGTTCATAGAATACATCTACTTACCAAGTTTGAACAGTATAGCTCTTATAGTTTCGGAAAAAAGTGGCGGTGACATAATCGGACAGACAGACGGACATGACGAATCTATAAGGGTTCCGTTTTTTGCCATTTGGCTACGGAACCCTAAAAATGGTTAATAGATGAATGTTTCTATAGTGTCAATGATTATTTTGATTATTACGAGAATATTCTTTACTGATAGGTATAATTCTGTATTTTTAAGCTCTTTTATTTTATTGGTATTGGGAATCTCTTAATTATTTTAATTAATACTATTAATGTGTTGTAAAATTACTAATGTTTTGATATTCTTATGTTTTCCTGCTTGTTTTAATTATATTGTTCTGTTATGACCTGGAATGAATACGTGTAATTTAGTAATTTTGCATGCCGGCTGCTGGTGAAATGTGTGTTTCCCTAATATATTGACCATCTTTTGTACCATGTTACAAACAAAATGAATGACTTATTTATTTATTTAATCTTCATTGCACAAAAGAAAACAATCTTATGGTACAAAAGGCGGACTTAATGGATTTATGTTTATGTTTAAAGCCAAGAAGGCTTGTGTAGTGGGTACTCAGACAACGATATATATAATATACAAATACTTAAATACATAGAACACATCCATGACTCAGGAACAGAAGGTGTGCTCATCTCACAAATAAATGCCCTTAACGGGATTCGAACCCATCAGCTTCATAGGCACTACCCACTAGGCCAGACTTGTCGTCAATTCTTCATTCATAAGTCTTTTCTAATTTAATCTTATTAATAATTTAAACTCATGTGTGTCCAATTTTATAATGTAAATATTGAAGTGAGCAAAAGCTTGAATTTTAATAATTCCTAAAATAACAATTACATTACAATTACTTGTCGAAGAAATTCAAATGGACAATTTGTACACAATAAGAAACGCATTATTATTATTATTATTTTTTACTACGTCGGTGGCAAACAAGCATTCGGCCTGCCTGATGGTAAGCAGTATCCGTAGCCTATGTACGCCTGCAACTCCAGAGGAGTTACATGCGCGTTGCCGACCCTAACCCCCTCCCACCCTCGTTGAGCTCTGGCAACCTTACTCACCAGCAGGAACACAACACTATGAGTAGGGTCTAGTGTTATTTGGCTGCGATTTTCTGTAAGGTGGAGGTACTTCCCCAGTTGGGCTCTGCTCTAGATCTGGAATGACATCCGCGGTGCTGTGCTCTACCACACAGAGCGAGATGATATTCACAATGCCCATACCTCTCTTGTGGACGTAGTTTAAGGACATACCCGGGTCCAAAACACATTTCCGTGGTCCGGTCCGGGTACATTTCGTGAAAACAAAACTCAATCCGAATAGAATTATTTTCTCACTTACAGCCATCAAAAATACAGACATCCCATTTTCTGATGAAAAAAATTACTAACGCGCTCACTTCGACAAAAACGCTCAATCCTTGCTGAAACGCCCTGACAAAAACATACCCGTCCTTTTTCCTCTTCTTAAAAAAATATATTGCCGTCACACTCGGAGGGGAATTCTGCAACAAATGAGGTGTAACCGCGAGTACGATTTGACTAAAAGCAACGATTTATTTTGTCGCAAGTGGATTCAACGCTTTTGCAGATGGGGCCCTCGGGTTACGGGATCATTTTGAGGAAAAATGGACGAATCGTTTGTTATAAATCTTTGTGGTCATTAAATTTGTTTTGATCTGTTTATTATGTCCAGCATTTATCTTTGATACGACCGCTATTCTAATAGCAGTTAGTATAGACCCAAATGAATTAACTTTCATATTATGTTTCACTAAAAATTACGACTTTTATATTTTGCTTATAAAATAACGCCCTGGACGCCCTGGACGAGTGGTACTTACCACTGGAGAGATGAAGTGCAAAAAGACCTTAGTGAACTCGGCGCCGTCGACTGGACGGAAACGGTTTTGGACAGAGAAGAATGGCAGTCTTTGGTGTCGGAGGCCAAGATCCACTTCGGGTCGCTACACTCGCTACGCCACAACAGTAAGTAAGTAAGATAATTTAGTACGCTATATATTCGCTATTCAAATAGCAGTTAGTACAGACCCAAATGAATTAACTTTCATATTATGTTTCACTAAAAATTACGACTTTTATTTTTTGCTTATAAAATAACGCCCTGGACGCCCTGGACGCCCTGGACGAGTGGTACTTACCACTGGAGAGATGAAGTGCAAAAAGACCTTAGTGAACTCGGCGCCGTCGACTGGACGGAAACGGTTTTGGACAGAGAAGAATGGCAGTCTTTGGTGTCGGAGGCCAAGATCCACTTAGGGTCGCTACACTCGCTACGCCACAACAGTAAGTAAGTAAGATAATTTAGTACGCTATTTATATCGTAATGATAGCGAAGTAATGATATCATTACTCGATTATTATTCGAAACGTGGCAACTGTCTAGTGACGCGATGTCACAACTGTCTCAAGTGATAAGTTGATGATTATTTGATTAAAGTCAGACCAGGATAAGTTGGCAGCGTTTTTGATAGCCCAGTCGGTGCAATTGTCTAGTAAACGTCATAATTTCATAGAAGATTGACGTTTAAAATAACCCGTGCACCATCTGGGCTATCAAAATCGCTGCAAACTTATCTTGGTTTGACTCTATGTATACATTGCCGCTCGAAAAAATATCAATTTTTTTTTTATGTTATAGTATAGTCAGCACGAGCAGACGAGCCGCCTGATGGGAAGCGGTCATCGTGGCCCATGGACATAAGCAACATCATAGGAGCCACTTAAGCGTTGCCGACCCTTGAGAACCCTAAATCCCCGCTTCTTGGAGAATCCCATGTCGTAGCGCAAAGGAAACCTCAGGACGCAACTCATTCCACATTCTGCACGTTCAATTTTTATTAGAACGTACGGTGAAATTGCGCTTGTACATTGTACAAAATAGGAAACTCTTATCCATCAAATTTCATCGAAATCTAACAACAAGATATAAATTGGGCCATTTATGAAATCTCATCAATAATACTTCCATTACGCAACCGTTTCAAAACGCCTATTTACTTGATCGTCCACAATCGTCGCTCATAAAACATTTCTCACACGGACTGTACAAAAAATCCATCATCACCCGTTTACAAAACATTCCATATCAAAGACATACGTATTCCGCCTTTATTACGTTGGGATAAGGTGCAAAGATTTTTGGAGTAGGCTGTACCTTTAATATAACACAGCTAGGACGTTATTAAAAGACATCATTCTAAACGGGCTATAATAAACAACCCATTACTCCGCGCGACTAGTGATGTGCTCGGGAATATTTCCCTGATATGGGGAAGTTTCCCTGATATCAGATATCATTTTGGACGGCAAATCAGGATTTGGTACCTGGGTAAGGACTTTTATTTGTGTGTTATTTTTTATATACTTTAAACTTTATAGCACATAGAAAGATACAAATGGCAGACTTAATGCCTCTTGTCATGTTCATCGCAATCTAAATCTAAATGTATATGTCTGCGTTCAGTACCCACAAAAAAAGCTTTATTGCGCTTACTATGGGGACTGGGTCGATGTGTGTTAGATCACTCCATAATGTTTATTTGTTTTCTTGTTACGGGGAATTTTTCCCTGATTTAAGTCCAAAACTACAGTGAGACTTCATGTCATTAAAAAAATTTCGTATATATAAAAATGAGAGAACATACAATAGAAATTATTTATCCGTTTTGTGCCAAGGCTATCAATTAACTATTGGAGATATTGTAGAAAATATTGTGTAATTGCTGGGAATGACCTAATATTTATATTAAAATTTGTGTATTAAAAAGCGTTCTTTTCTTGGACATGTTTAAAATATCACTTAATTTCGTTAGATTTAGATTTAGATTTATTTATTACACAACATACGATTGCATTACAAATTACATTCATGTCAATTTATATGAATCTATATTGTGATTGTCAAAAATAAATTCTAATAATGACAAAAAATAACATCATAATCCAGATAGCAACAATTAATAAATGGAAATGTTCACCTGAAAAGGATCGTCAAGTCAGAATTTATTGAAAAACAATAATAAAATAAAATTAGGCTCACGGTTCTGCCTTTAGTATTTACTAAGTAAATGTAAATATATTTCAATTGAAATAGCTGTTGTTTTATATTTTTATTTGTTAAATTTTCAAACAAAGCAAAATAAACTTCATTTACTACACTATATATTTAAAGGTTACTTGTTTCAAATTTTGAGCATTTTTCTTGAATAAAGTTTAGACTTTAATAAGTTTAATGGGACTTTTATCCCGGGAATTACCTGAATTAAATTATGTTTCCCTGGATTGTCCCAACTCTACGCGCGACTAATAACAAAACTCACAAATACACGGTGATCTCTCTCTAACGTGTAAATGTAAATATATGTTCATCTCGTACATTAAGGGTGCTCCGAATTTAATTTCGGTAAAAGCAACAATTTATAATGTTGGTTGTCATGGCGTTTGCGTATAATACGTGGTTTATTGCGTTCAGATATCCGAGCGTGTTATCCTTTAATTTCGTTCGGTTAAGTGGAAAAACGGTGTGGAATATTTTGGGAAAAGGATAATTTAAGAGTCACACTGTGTTTTAAATTACCTTCGTAATATAACTACCTCTTCCTGTTACATCGTTCGCTTAGAAGTCGTTAAACTGAACTTTATTAATTTACATAATAGGTATATAGAGATACTAGATAAACTGTACAAATACTAAACTAAATTAATAACTATCTCAAATCTAAAATAGGCCCTTGAGGCACTGTACAGTCAGCCAAGAAAATGGTTTACTCTATTTATCAAGTAATAGAGTCGAAAAGTGGTAACTTTCTTGACTGACTGTACCAAGGATGGTGGCGGCATTTCAAGCCGGTCCGTCAGAATCAGTGCGGTACCGCACCGACCTGGACCCAACCATTTTCTGCGTCCTGCAACACCGTCGACGCTGCTGTATGAGTCCCGTCTACATTACCTTACGAAGGTCGAGGACATTGTAAAGTATATGAGAGTAAAGTCCGGACTCGTCCTGAGGGTCGTGAAGTTGGAATCTCGACACAATGCGAATTTTAATTCGTTTGTGATGTGCGTTCCGACTGGACGTCGAGCGACCTTCAACAAGGAGGAGTTTTGGCCGAAGGGTGTCGAGTTCCGGCGGTTCCGAGGCCGGCTCCATGACACTGCGGGGTTGGGTAATGCATCGCAACCATAATGTGATTTGTAGTATTTACTTTTAAGATATATTGTTATAATATGTATGTCAGTTTTAAGGTATTTATTTATGGGCCACTAGTTGCCTGAAATAAAGATTTTCATTTCATTTCCTCGTATCGCAATGCTGATACGTTGTGCGAGGAAGCCGCCAGCTCTTCGGTCACCAGTTACGTCAATCAGGCGCTTCGTGATTCTTGCAAAAACTTGTGCGCGCTGGGACCCCATGGACCTAGAGTCAACGCCAAATGGTATAAAATGGTACTCTCTACCGAGTCCCTTATAATTGAAATAAAATTAAAACTAAACTTAGAACATTTAAACAGTGGATATAAAAGCCAAGAAATTAGAACGAATCAAAAAGTATGGCCTTCGCAGGGGTTTTTATCTTTTATGTCAATTACTCTGATAATATACTTTCTAGCTATTTTATACTAAATTATACCTATACTATGGTATACAGGGTAACGATAAAAAATTCCAAATAAATAAAAATTAGACATGTTTTCGTTTTTTTTTTAAGGTTTTGGTTACAGTCTGCCGTTGCAATAAGAGTCTAGTTTCCGAGTGCATTTTTTGTGGGGATTTGACATTCACTTTTTTTTTTTCCTCGCGTTGTCCCGGCAATTTGCCACGGCTCATGGGAGCCTGGGGTCCGCTTGACAACTAATCCCAAGATTTGGCGTAGGCACTAGTTTTTACGTAAGCGACTGCCATCTGACCTTCCAACCCAGAGGGTAAACTAGGCCTTGTTAGGATTAGTCCGGTTTCCTCACGATGTTTTCCTTCACCGAAAAGCGACTGGTAAATATCAAATGATTTGTCATTCACTAAAAGTAAAATATTAGAAACAATCCTTAAGTTATTTTGGAACATCTTGTCATCATGACACCATGTAAATTTTGACTAAAGTAGCAAAACCGTTAACAATGTAAATAATATTCTTCTTTCGGCAACAAAGTAAATAATGACGGAAGTTTTCAGGTGAAAATTTCAGCGTAGTTGGAACTTTTCAGCACGAGCAGTGGGTAACGAACCACCATTCACAAAACAGTTAATATAACCAGTACTGTGACTAAACGCGCCACTTATTGACCGAGTGTTAGCAAAGTGTCCGTTTTAGCTTGGACAAAAATGATTTTGTATCAACGTTTTAGCTTGGACAAAAATGATTTTGTATCAAAATGATGGAAATTGACATTTGTGCCAGTAGGGACGGCAATTAAGACCATTGTGTGTTCGCCTTGATGACTCAACGGATTTGTATTTGGTATTTTGACTTTTTTACCTTATGAAACTTATCATGAGGTCTACAGTTCACAGACTAGAGCCACTAGTTAATTTGATAAATTCCGATACCGAATAATGAAAAAGTCTTCTTCTTCTTCCGGCCTTGTCCCATTTCTAATTGCGGTCGGCTTTCCTAATCCTCCTTCTCCAGAGATATTGTTTCTGGATCTTCGCTGGGTCTAAATTGTAATTGGAGAGGTCTTTTTTAATTACTGACATCCAGGTAGTAAGGGGTCTGCCACGAGGATATGGTCCCGATATGAGGCTTAGTGCACTCTTTGTCATATGCTCATCTGGTCTTCTCATGACATGGCCATGAATGATGAAAAGGTAATATAATTAAATACTTATTAATAAGAAATGCTATCCAAATATAACACGAATAATAAAATAACATAAAATTTTACAGATGAAAGAGTTTGTTGTCATGTCACTGTCGTTACGGAACATTATAAATATAAAAATGTAGGATAACTTCTGTTCGTGTTGTATCAATGTAAAATTATGTACAAAATTGTTTTTTTTTAACCACGAAGGATTGTCTAGTTACCTATATTAGAATTTTTTTCCTATGTATAAGTAAGTAAGTAGGTAAATATTCTTTATTGCACCACAAAGAAAACAAATTTAAAAACAGATTTACAATATAGAGAATAAAAAAATTACAATGTGTATAGTTATTTTTTTCACAAAATTTATATATTTGCATGGTTAATTTTTAACGGTATATAAATTAGAAAATTGTTTAGAAACCGCTGAAGAAAGTTAACGAAATTTCACACCTTATTTGTAACCTTAACTAAAGACATTTATTGTACCTTTTTACGGCCGATACATTATTTGTATTTCTTTTTCTATTCTATAAAATAAAGTCAAAATACTGTTTGTAATATTATGTTTTTAGCAATCCAAGCTGTTAGTTTATCTATTAAAAGTTTGGTTACAGGCTAATAATAGTTGTTTCAGCCGCGCTTTGAAAAAGGTTTTTCATACCCTTTTCAAAACTAGAAAACCTAACAACCTGAGTAGTACAAAAGGCAACGTTCTCATTTTAAAACACTATGAAATAACATGAAATTTGAACAAAACTTTTATTCGCTCCCTAGTACCTACCTAATCATAAGTAGGTTTTGTTAGTAGGCATACACTGAAAAAAAATTTAAAACAATTGAAAATGCATTAAGGTTTAATGTTTTATATAGTTCCATATGAGCCTATCGAACAAAACAGTAAATTTTGCTGTTCGGGAAAGACAGTAAGTTTTACTGTTTTCAGTAGCTAAAATATAATGACTGTTCGTTTTATCGTTTTCAATACTTATAAATGTTCGAACAGTTAACGTCACTGTTATGTATTTAACTGTTTTTGAAATATTAGTTGATATTGTATAAAGCAGTTAACCATCATGAAAATTTAATGTGTGTGCTCGATAGATAATTTTTTTTCAGTGTAAGTAAAGTTGGAATCGGCGCTGCATATTTGTGTCCTCCATATCTCTCTGCTTTGCCTAAAGGTTGACTGGTAGGGAATGCCTCATAGCATTGAGTTCGCCTTTTGTACTATAAAGTTTTCTTTTGTGCAATTAAGGTTAAATAAATAAATATCTGTCTGTAGTACGTCATCTCATCATTCACCTGTTTTCTTTTCATATCATCTCTCACACAGTCCGTTCTACTTTTCTTTGCTTTACCGAGTAAAGTTTATACAGTATGGTAAAAATTAGTGGCTTAAAAAGTTAGCTAAATTTACTTAAATAAAACATTCTTTTATTATTAAAAAGTAAAGAAAATGCATAAAACAAATTAAAATTCGCTTGTCTCGCCCGGGAATCCAACCGACTAAAAATTCCAAAAAATATAAATACGGTGTTTATTCCACAAGTAGATAAAATTAATGTTAATGTTAAAATGTCTCCAAGAAACATTAGTTCTTAAACTCATCTGTCATACAAAATATCTATAAAACCGAAAATTAAGTATACAGGAATATTTGTAGACAAGCGAACTATTAAAAATCGTTTAATGCACTTTTGTTTATTTTTAAAAATAAAATAATATTTCCTATAACTAAAAGGAGTTAACTAAAGGCCCCCCAGAGCCTATTAATTTTGTGCACTCTGTATACAAGGTGAAATTTTAACCAACGTTTATATAATACAGGGTTGGGCAGATTAAATGTCCTAGTTTTGTACTGTATTTGTAAATATAGAGTATTCTTAATATAAAACTTAAAATATAAACTTTATTATTAAGATTTGAAGTTTTGTTTTAATTTTATGGCTATTTTAAACTAGGACACTTAATCTGCCCAAACCTGTACTTTGTATTTGGTTAAAATGTCACCCTGTATACGTAAATGCTTGCCTAAAGGCTGATGCTGTAAATATGTTAATAAGGCCCACTAAAGGCTTTAGCTTAGAGGCAAAAATGATTACTCAGCGTAAAACCCCAGTTAAATATTTTGTTTACCTCGACGTTTCGTAACGGTATGACGAGTGGTAACTGCTGTTGTTTAAATATTCATTAATTTTAATGGCCTCATAAGTCAGGAGCTCATATTTTACCTTGTTTTAAATAGTTAACGAAAAGTGTTGCCATTCCTAATTAATATTACAAAAGTGTAAGTTATTCCGTCTGTATTTAGCTCTTCTTCCTTAAACCGCTGAAGAAATTAAAAATCAGAAATCAGATATTTCCGATGGTATGGCCATATATGCCGCAGACCAGTAGACTACGTTGGAAATAAATAGATGCCTCAAGCTCACTGTCCAAGGCCCTAGATCACGTGGCCGCGGAAGGCCTAAGAAGCGCTGGCTGGACGTCGTGACACCGGACCTGGAAGAGAACAATCTCACACCTGAGGATGCCGAAGACCGGGCATAGTGGAGAAGATTGAGTAGGAAAGCGGACCCTGGCGCTAGGCCGGGAAAACGTTAGGTTGAAGAAGAACGAAGAATGATACAGTATGGGGATGTTACAATGCATTGTTTTACAGTTCATAAAATGAAATCGTCAAGTGACAAACTCACTAATTACCACCGCAAGTTCATAGCCATAATGAACCATATTACTCATAAAATAAGGTTGATTTTTGTTTTATAATTTTTTTGTTAAAAGTGAGTTTTGCTTATCACCTGACGTAATATGCTATGAAGATACGGTAAGGTAAGACAGTTTAGTTTTTATCTTGAAAATCATTATGTTCGAAATCACCGCCAGGCTACTGAAAAAAGAAATGCCATCAAAAACATAATTTATAAAAAAAAACAAGTCTCGCAACTCCTTCTACCGTAAAAAGTTGTGAGATCCATGTGATACCAAGTTGGTTAATTAATTCAGTCCCTACTTAAGGAACCAAACTATCCTTGTTTTTCTTTGTCAAAGTAACCCCAAATGCAGAAAAATCCTTATAAATCCTTTTAATGTTTTTTTTTAATGTTTTGAAGTTTGACTCATTATAGGGGTTACTATCAAATTCCGTCGAAAAAAAGGGGGTATCAAATTAACCCCACGTTCAGTTTATAATTGATAACCACTTTTAAATTTATTAAATTTCAGGAGATACATTAAAAATAAATAATATATTATTAGTGAAATCGACAGAAGAGCAAAAACCGATATTCAAATTTTTTTATATTCCATATTCGGGAAGATAAATACTCGTACATATTAATTTTAAAATTGATCAAAGTAATTAGCTAACCTAACAACATCTTATAGTGACCATATCATTATTAAATATCTTTTATGATTTAAATAAACATAACGATTTGTCCTTCGCATGAACAAACTGTATCTCACAAGTAATACAAATTATATTAAATTAGATTGTTTAGTGCGATTGCCAAGTCAATCTATTTATTTAAAACATAAATTTTTAATATTGATATTGTCCCTAGTTGAGCTCTGGCAGCCTTACTCACCGGCAGGAACACACTATGAGTAGGGTCTAGTGTTATTTGACTGCGGTTTTCTGTAATATTTAAAACACAGGCACAAATATAAGTGCAACTATAACCCCAGCTAGTCTATGTTTCTAGTTTCTTCGTTTATAATAATATGTTTAAGGTTACTCCATATAAAACTCGTAAACTGTGCGGTGTAGCCTGTAAAACTTGGCATGTTTACTGCTACATTCGTATAATATACACTTATCTGAGGGCACGTAGTGTCCCCGCCAAGACGAGCAATGCTGCTTTTCTCGAAATGCTTTTTTCGTTTTTTTTTGAATCCTCATAACTTGGGTTTGGATTACCAGATAAACAAATTTCACGGAATATAATGACAATAGTGGACTTATTAAGTATACATTCCAATTGCATAGCACTTATACTTTAGATATTATTTATATCTCACTCACTCACTCACTGATGATCATCAAAACCCTTAGGGTACTTCCTGAAGTCCTAGGAAGCTGAAATTTGGTATGTATGATAGTGTTAGTACACATACAACAACATAAATTCAAAAACTTAATATTTTTCCCCTAATGGGGTGAAAAGGGGGGTGGAATTTTGTATGAATAATCAATAACTGCCGAACCGATAACCGATTTGGTTGAAATTTGGTATGTATATAGTTTTTGTTTTAGGGATGGATATAGGATAGTATTCAACCCCAAAATCACTCCGTAAGGATGAAAGGGGGTGGAAAAGGGTGTTAGGGGGGGAAAAAAGGTTGAAGTTTGTATCGGGAATCAGTAAAAAGCAGATTGTATAAGAGATGCCTACAGATACGTATTTCAGGATTTTTAATAATCAATCACCCCCAACCCTTTAAATTGGAGATGGGGATAAAAAGGGGACGGAAGATTATCAAAAACAATTTACAAAAAGAAGTGAAATCCTATTAAAAACATGTTCATACAAAATGTTGCCAAGACGAGTTTCCACTGTCAAAAAGTTATCAGATCTCTTGTAGAGCCAAGTTTTTAACTCTGCAAGCCCTAACTTCACAAACCTTAGTAAAAATATATGGCTTAGCAGTTTCGTTACTACAAGAAGTATTGTATGATATAAAATAATGAATAGTGAATACATTTTTCACCTTACGCCCATGTGACGGTAGCGAAACGGCCAAGCCATATATTTTTCACCACACCAACTGGTGAAGGCCCTCTTGATTGTTCAAAAACGAATGAGAAAGTTGCATTTTATCCACATGTGGGGCAAAGTGGGGAATATATCAGATGCAAATTTGGAGTAGTTTCCTTATGTTAGCTGGTAGAATTTTTTAATTTATTTTTTATACTACGTCGGTGGCAAACAAGCATACGGCCCGCCTGATGGTAAGCAGTATCCGTAGCCTATGTACGCCTGCAACTCCAGAGGAGTTACATGCGCGTTGCCGACCCTAACCCCCTCCCGCCCCTCGCTGAGCTCTGGCAACCTTACTCACCGGCAGGAACACAACACTATGAGTAGGGTCTAGTGTTATTTGGCTGCGGTTTTCTGTAAGGTGGAGGTACTTCCCCAGTTGGACTCTGCTCTAGATCTGGAATGACATCCGCCATAACATCCCTCCCCCTTGAGAAACCTGCAAAGTATTCATAGTTTTAAGTCAAAGTTGAAACAGTATTTACAGTACATATGGGGCTACTTTATAGCACTAGTGCGAGTAGTAGCATATTATGTTACTGTGTCGAACATTTAAAGGGCCATATGTACTGTAAAACGTTGTACGATACATGTGCGAATAGGTAATTCGCAACTCGTGTCGATTTAAAACACTCCCTTCGGTCGTGTTTTAATTTATCGCCACTCGTTTCGAATTTCCTATTTTTCGCACTTGTATCGTAATGTACTATTACTTAATCACCAACTTAACCAGGAAGCCTACAGACTTGATACTAGCTGCCTGTAGTTTGTACGCTTTTACTTACGCTTACCACAAGTTTTTGTTCCTTCTGTATAGCAATAGTTCACCACTCCTGTTATGCCATACTTGTTTGAGTAT
This sequence comes from Cydia pomonella, assembly GCF_033807575.1. Lineage (NCBI taxonomy): Eukaryota > Metazoa > Arthropoda > Insecta > Lepidoptera > Tortricidae > Cydia > Cydia pomonella. Next base: position 83,511 of record NW_026907807.1, on the reverse strand, counting down.
TACTATGTTAGTATCCGTCTTCCTCTGATGCTGTTTTCATAATATAAAAATCTTGTAAATTGATAAAATGGACGCTCGATATTGGTCTGGTCTGTCATTGCCTTTTAGTTCGTGTAGCTACCGTTGGCGCTTGTTGCGTATGCAGCTGTAATGTTCAGCCACGGTATGGTTGGACCGGACCGATACAGTGTTATGTTTACGATGCTTGATATAAAAATAATCTTTACTTAATTTAGTCTTTATCTTTTATCTATTTTTCAATTTGTTCACTCTATATTATTTTGTCTTTTTCCTTCTTGTCTGTTACCTTTCGTGATTTTTCTCACTTGATGGTCTCATCGGAAGATCAGCGCTTGAAGTCACCAGCAACATGCTGAGATGAGGCCATTTCTTGGCACTTTATACTTCCTTTGTTTTTGTTATATCATGTAATTTAATGGGTCTTGTTTGTGTCTACGAATAAAAATTATTCTATTCTATTCTATTCATTTTATGAAAAAGGAACCTCGACACGAAAAGAAAAAGATGGATATTTTGCCTCAGTTATAGATGTTTCCTATATATATGTACCTAACTATATATTACACTAGCGACCTGCCCCAGCTTCACTCAGATACACATAACCTTAACAAATTATACACCTACCTAAACCTCCCTCAAGAATCACTCTATTAACAGGTGAAAACCCGCATAGAAACTAGTTCAGTCATTTTTGAGTTTATCCCGAATGTACAGACATACAGACAGACGCGCCAGAGGACTTGTTTTATAAGGTGTTGTGTCATCTAGTACCCAAAACACAACCCTTATTGAGCTTACTGTTGGCAAAAAGCCGCAATAAAAACTCCATAGATAATGATGAATATCAAAACAAGAACAGGTTTTTAAAGTTCAAATACCTATAATGAAGTAGATTTTAACCTCACAAATAGATATAAACAAGTACACACTCATAAAGTACAGAAACTAAGCTTAAAAGTTCCCAAGCTAGCTCAGATCCAATATAAGCAGCTCAAGGAACATGTTTTTAACTAACTGAGCCAATAGCGAAGATTCGAAGCCTTTGTTGGTGTAGCATGCTAAATGATGCTGAAGTTTAACCGCACAGAGTAGAACGACGAGGGCATTACGCTGGCCATACACAGTAGGGTATGCCTGAGCAGTTTTGCATGTCCAGTTCAACTGCACAGGTAAAGCTGCATAGGAAACTGTACAGGCGAATGCCACACACGCTCCGTTTTACCTGTGCAGTTGATAAAACTGCGCAGGCACACCCTAGTGTGTATGGCCAGCTTTACGCTCGTTTGGTCTTAAGCCACATTCAGACGGTTCAAGAAGTTGCATGCAATATTAGATACATTGCTAAATACATAGTTCAATGAATCCAGTCGATTGACCAAATACCGCAATTGAACTACTACTTACTTATATTGCGCGCTCGTCTACCGTCATGAATCCTTCATGACATTAAGTTCGCCTTTAGTACATTAAGTTTTTCGTTTATGCAATAAAGTTTCAATAAATAAATAAAATGACCGTAAAGAGTAGATATAGGAAATATCAATTATTATGGCAGGAACCAAATGATTCCAGCATAATTGATCCCTCTTGCCTCAAATAAATATTTCTATTTTCATTCAATGGTTCCTCGCAATCCAGAACACATTACGCAAATTTTTGGGTTTTCTCTTGCGCAATTCCTCGTATTAGCCAATACTTACTTACTTAGTTATTCCGTTGGCTCATCGACCCAAAATGAGACTTGGCCTCCAACACAAGACTACGCCAATTTTCTCGGTCCTGTGCAAATTCTCGCCAATAGTTGACTCGAAGTTCGCGCAGATCCGCCTCCACCATATTGCTCCAGCAATTATGTTGCTAGGCGACCCAGATTCGTTAATACATCATAGCCTCTAATAATATTTGGCTTACGTCATAGCAACAAAAAATGATAATTAAGCGTTTTTGCCAAAAATGCCTACGCTGTTTATCTCTACGCTCTCACGTGCCCGGTAAGTAGATGCAGATCGCAACGTCGAGGTGTTTAAGGTGAAGTTTTAAACTCGCTGTTTACGTCGAGAATATGGTAAGTTTGTTATAACGAGGTTCAATCCGAAGTTTGTTTCTTATAAATGATGTTGGTGGTACAACGCTAGGTTAAACGAGAGCTGTTAGTGAACTTAGGTATGTTTGGACGTACAAGTAACTGGTTTTAGGTGTTAGTAAGCAACAATGAGTTTAAGGGAGGTTTCAGACTAGCGTTTTATAGGGTTTTCAGAAAATAATGTACCCATTCTTGCCTTAAGAGGGAAGAATAGCTTTTTAAATCTAACGAAGTAACGATAAATTTTCTATGAAATTCCATTTCGGGAGAAAATGAGTTCCACTGACAAAATTTTAACAAAAAAATTATTAGAAATATTTGAACATTACTGACATTTACTGACATTAATTACAAAAATTTAGGATTAAAAAAAATATAGGGTACAATGAAAATGCCCTTGTACGAATGTACACGTACGCGCATGTAAGCTCGCATAGTTATACTTACGGCCCGATTCGATGAATGATTAAGACACGTTTAAGATCTTGGAATGATCTTTAAAAGATCGATAACTAAACGACATGTCAAAATTGACGTTTATTTCGATTCCGCTGTGATCCCAGTAAGATTTATCTACGATATTTCTAACGTCAAAGTGACATTAGTTGCCCGAATCGAGCTGCTTCTGTCAATTATACGACATACAAACCATATCTAAATGAGAACCTATCTAAACCAGAACTTATCGTTATCGTATTTCATTCTTCGAATCGGGCCGCAAATGTAGGGAAAAGTCACGCGCGTGTAATTTCGTAAAAATCAAATATAGGGAAACTTAACGCATGTATAAGTTTGTAATATAACGCCAAAACGACCGTCATACGCTAAAAAATAAAACTATGAAACAAATTTTAGAATATAAAAAAATAAATTGTATAATATATTCAAAGTAAAAAAATCTAAAATAAAATATTCTTGCTTGGGGGAATGAAATGTTCTAAAAGAGTATTAGAAAATGAAGTCAACCAATTTTGAAATAACTTTAAATTAGTAAAAAACATTCTCAATCATCCCAAACTGAAAATATTGTATTCCTTAGTTACAATACTACTACTTTGGTACTCATTTTAAAAATAAAAATAATATTCGTTAGAGACATATACTGAATTTACAAACATAAAAGTACTAACAGATGATCGTATTTCAAAACAATATATCGGGTAACGAAAAACTAATTTTACCAACAGTTGCCATGACAAAGTTTCGTTTATTCAAATTTAGAATGCGAAAATACGTTGACAACCGGCGACCATTCAAAAATCGAATTCAAAGCTTTTAAAATTCCGATTGGCGTTTCGTTGACAGTTTAAAATATTTTAATGTTTGATTCGGAAAAACTGCGCTACAATTCGATTTAGTAAAAAAAAGAATAGTAAAAATATGAAAAAGGTTGTCCAATTAATTTTGTATTGACTTATATGTATATACTGCCCTGCTAAGGCAATTGGCGGTATCTCATTTTTAGAGATTTCGAGCAAATTGAGAAAACGTGAAATGCGATTTCGCGTTCACTCTGAAAGTCTTAATTTCAAAAGTCAAAGTGTATTGTTCGTATTAGGTATCCATATTTACTTATGACAGGCTTTGATTTAAAAATAAAATGAGTTTTAGATTTTTATTTGAGATACGGCCATTACGCTTAGGATTCGTAGCTCAGTTTTTTGAGTTACTGCTATTTCTCTTAGTACTCTCATATAAAGTCTCATACTAAAATCGGGTGCTAAAAAGTGTTTAAAAAACAATATAAATATCCAAAAAAATACACATTTAAATTGTGATTTATTTTATTTACAAATGATAACAACTAGATTTAATGAAATAACAAACTAAATTTATCTCTTTCTACGTTATTATAGTCCTTAAACAAAATGTATCCTAAATATATGTGTGTAAAATTTCATCCTGTTAGTAGGAATAATATTTTTAAATGATTTTATAATGTTATTTTTGGAAGTGAAAACTTCTTTAGCGGCGCTGTGCACTTTTTGTTATTTAGGTACGCTAATTTTCAATTTTGTCAGTAAGATATAGGTCAGGTAGTTGCATAAATTGCCTTGCACGTTGAACAACCCACTTCTAATGAGTAGGGTTTATTTAACGAATTTACTACGCCAGTGAGCGGTATCTCATCAATGAAATACCGCCAAACCACTTAGAAATGATGACTTACCGCCAATTGCTTTCGAATATTTCACATGCAAATAAATATTTTTAAGAAGCTGTTTGGCAGTTTTACGGCTTTACCGCTATTTCGCTTAAAAAAACTGATTTACCGCCTAATGTCGTAGTAAATCAGAGAAATTTTGAGATAGGGAATTTTTTTTAGGTGGTTTTGATACAGTTTTAAGAAAAATTTGTAAAATCCGATTTTTACATCTGGTACAGATTTTCTTAGGCTACTTGATACAATACTTAACTCAAAATTCATTTTTTTTGAGTTACCGCCAATTGCCTTAGCAGGGCAGTATAGATATTGTAAAAAAAACATACATATATCTTTCAAAAGAGTTATGCTTTGATAAAAATGTACCAAATTAAAAAATACAAGTGTTCGTGTTTATTAAGTTCTTGAAAAATATAATACTATTACAAAATTAAATATAAATAAATGTCATGTAATCCCTGCTGTTTAATTTTCATAAAAAAATCAATCTGAATGTTAAAACATAAAATAATATTTTATTTTTCAGAAAAGTCTTTAACATTTAAATAAATAACCATAACCAAACGGTAGCCCGTTTGTACTTCAATCAACGCCGCCAATATTTTAGAATAATGTGTGAATTAAGAGGGTAAAATTAATTCACCGCTTTTTAATTTGTAAAGTAGGTCAGAATGTTGTCAAACAGTTCACTGAAAATGTAAATAGATGAAATATATTATAGAGATTACCAACTTAAATTCTAACCTTAACTTCTATCATAGTTTTATTTAGATTTTAATCTTTCATTGAAAAATACAAAAATAAACTTCTAATGTGTTTAATTGAGTCCACCGCGGGAGAAGTTGATAGGTAACTCAAGATATAAAATTAAAGAAATTAGAACCTTATGTAATTCTAATTTAAGTTCATCTTTCATCATTCTCCCACCGTGTATCGAATTAGCCTCATTTACTCGAAACTCATATCCAAAGTCTCGCTATCAAAATTGTTTGAGTCCAATGCATACACCTACATAAAAATAAAAGTTTAATGTTACAGTGATAAAAAAACGCCCCACGTATTCGAAACATAAATGAACAACAAATGAGACATGTAGACTGGACTACAATATGCTGTGTTGCCATTAAAATTCAAATTTAACGGCCCAGTGTTGCCAAACTTATAACAAATGCCGTTAATTCCAGCCTCCATTGCATTTGGAGTAAAAATTAACAAGTTGAGAGGATGTTTTGAGGAAGTTATGTTTTTAGATCGTTTTATTTGACTGGCAACATTCGTATTTAAAGTAATGGTTTGTTTGCCACGGGTGACCAAAGGGGAGAGGGCTTACCGCGAACCACGTTCGACATATTGCCTCCCTGTCACACTTCCGTACGAATTTACAAGTGCAACAGAGAGGCAACACGTCGAACGTGATTCGCGGTAGGCCATCTGGTCAGTATTTTGCCAAAATAATTAGCATCGCCATTCAACGGGGAAATGCGGCCAGCCTGCTGGGCACTCTGCCTGCTGAAGGCGAATTAAAAGGTGTTTTTTTTTTGTAGGGTTTTTTAATGAGTAAGTGGACGAAGCCTGTTGCAGATTTAACCGCTGTATTGTTTTGTGACGAAGCCTGTAGCTGATTGCGAGTACGAGTATGTGTTCACCTGACACAGCCTGCGTTGCGGATATAATATTATGGTCCCTGAATAAATTTTTCGATGGTTTGTTTGTGCAAATAAAAGTACGCAAATTATTAAAAAATTGTTATTTTTATTGGAAATTAACGATGGTTGGTTTCTGTAGTACAGCGAGCGATTAATGTGCATGGACACATTATGAATGGAATTCATTCAAAAACATGCGTGGAGCGATTATTTTTTTCCATTAATTTATCAAAGGCACGTAGGAATACATAATCAATTTTATAGTTTTCTCTTTTTTATGTTAAGCTGTAGGGTTTTAAGCCAGTATTTTAAGCTAACACTACTATGGGTCTCAAATGATCTGTAATAAATTATTATTTGATAATTTATTTTTATAAAGTGGCTATGCACTTTCGCAGCAGGATTTACATGATTTTTTTTGTGTTTCTATCGGCCCGATTCGAAGAATGATTAAGACACGTTTAAGATCTTGGGAAGATTTTTAAAAGATCGATAACTAAACGATATGTCAAAATTGACGTTTAATTCGATTCCGCTGTGATCCCAGTAAGATCTGTCTACGATATTTCTAACGTCAAAGTAATATTGGTTGCCCGAATCGAGCTGCTTCTGTCAATTATACGACATACAAACGATATCTAAATGAGAACCTAAACCAGAGTCTTATCGTTATGGTATCTCTTTCTACGAATCGGGCCGTATGTTAATTATACAAATAAATAATTATATATTAAAGAAAAAACTTGAAAATGTACCTTTCCGACAGGATTTGACCCTGCGACCCCTGCAATCCATGCATCGCTCTGAACCAACTGGGCCACGGAAGCCTATCAGAAATGCGCAAATCTTTCCATTCCTTCCCTTATATATATATATTTACGCCTTGGGGTGGCGTACAATTGGTTAAAAATAAATACTTATTAAATAATCTTAATAAAATTTAAGTACGTAGGTAACTTTAAATCTAGGTTGACTTATAACAAGTAAGTATGTGACTTATATATATCATAACTTAGTTTTTAATAAGAAAAAATAAAACAATACCAAAATTTTTATTTTTATAATTTTTTATCTACTCACATAAAGATAAACTGTTTTATTAAAACAAATTTATGATATACAAAAAACTATTGTTGCGTATTAATAATGTCGACATCGATTTAATAATAAATTTAAAAATGTTAACATCTCTGAATAACAGAGGAATTTGATATGACCTCATTTCTAGTAGTGACGACGTTTTATTGATCAAATGCCGCTAGCGTTCGTGGCCACATGATATATACATTATAGAGAGCTTATAATATCTATGTAGATATACCAGTATATTGTTACATAATTAGGCATTAAAACACACTTGTGATGTTTTCATGAAACTCGCATCCATTTCGTTTCATAAACCCACACTCGTATTTTAATGCCTATCATTATGTATCAGTCACATAACTACTATAATTAAACAGTATTGGCTGAGCATATAAAGTACCTATAAACAATCAGATTTAATATGTATAATTGATGCCAATATCCAAAACGCAATTTCTATTATTGGCCACTCGATTGTAAGTATACACAAAATGCTAAATTTTGTCCCATCACGCATAACAGTAATCGAAAAACCAGTTTGAATTTAAACTTTATTACACGGGACAAAGGTTCAAAACTGAATTTGTTTCCCAATGGCTATTACATATTGGCAATCGCGGGCATCAAATTAGAATAAGCAGTGGTTGCTTTAACAGGAACTTGGAGTTATTGTTTGTTGGCACGAATACTTGACGCCTGGCGATGTTATTTAACATGATAACTATCAGGACAATTCGAACGTACACTGATATCAAATTAAAATAAGTTTTTAGCAAAAATTTCATGTTCGGTACAAGCTGTTATTGCTGGCTGTATTTTTCTTTCCACAGGCAACTAATATTCATCAAGACAATTAGGTTGCGTTATTTTATCACTTCCTATCCTGTCTTCGTCATCAGAGCAGCTTGATGATATTGCATCGTCACCGGACTTACATTATCAATAAACTTAAAATGAATGATTAATGTAAGCCTAAAATAAGGGTCTTATAAATAGAAAACGTCCTCCAGCTCACTACCGATGGGAAGTGTGCCCAGAAGGCTGGCCGCATTGCCACGCTGAACTTGAATGTAGTGAATTGGACGTAGTGACCATTTTTTGCGTTAGAAATTTGTAAATACATACTAATTATTAGTCTAGTGCTACACTATTTAATACAATAAATAGGTACAAAACAGTCAGGTAATAGTATCATTTATAAGTAATTGTTGGTTGTGTTGCTACAGTTTCCTATTTATTGTGAGTTGGCACGAACACTTTACACCTTGTTACGATATCATCGACACGATGAATCTTTTGCAGCTAATAGATATGTAGCCTCGCTCTGCATTTTCTATCGTATGTTTTTTGATATAACCACAAACTTAAACTAGACGTAGGTTTTAGTGCTATAAAACAATTCTGAAAGTTTTTTTTTATCTTATACCTTTAAACGAGCAATTCTTGTATATATATATATGTATATATATTTCTGTGATCCCCGACACGGCTCTAACGATTTCGCTGAAATTTGGTATATGGGGGTTTTTGGGGGTATACAATCGATCTAGATTAGTCTTATGTTTGGGAAAACGCGTGTTTTCGAGTTTTATGCGTTTTTCTTTCGACGCAGAATATAGTCGCTAATTTCGTGCTGCCGGTCACTGTCCGTCTGGTTCAGCGGGTTAAGACGCGGACGGCTAGAAACGAGTGTCACGGGTTCGAATCTCGCCCGGTGACTAACTTTTGTTTTTTTTTTATATGTTCAAGTTTATATATATATTTTTAATTTTTATTGTTTTAGACAAGTTCAATTTAGTAAAAAAATGTATTTAAGATTATCACCTATACACCACCATATTACAATAAATAGTTAGAACCGAGCAAAGCTCGGTCGCCCAGGTACTGTATTTATTATCACAGCATAATACATTTTTGTTTTTTTTTTCGAGCGGCAATGTATTTCGTACATCATGATCACTTGTGACAGTTGTGACGTCGCGTCATTATATGCGGCGTTTTGATTTAAAACAAAGTAGTAATTGCTTGCTGAATTATAAAAGGAAAAATAAAAGTCATCAATTTTTTTTATAAAACCTACGAAAATGTGTTAATTAAAGCCTAAAATAACTAACCTTTGGTTATGTGTTCATATCGACAATACACGGTGTATAACTCAGGATCAAAACATCTCAACAGATCACATTAATACGGAATAAAAGCAATCCCAAAAACCAGTGTTCCCGTAACAACTACGCCATATTGCTTTCTTCCTCGTCGTAATCAAATTTGTCGAGGAGCTCGCTATAATTCTTCAATTATCCAAGCGACGGTAAGCGTTCTGATCCAAGGGAAGAGCTTACAGCGTTTCCCAACATGGTTATTTCAAACAGAAAGACAGGTGTTTTCATGGAAACAGACCATACAGACCAGTTCCCCACAGACTGACTTACTCTGAAGAAACGGATCACCGGTCTTACCAATTTCGTTATTCTGGTATAAAATACTTGACCCGCACAGCTAAACTATGGAATAAACTGCCACCAGCAGTATTTTCGGACCCATCCAAACTTCAAACCTTAAAAAAAATAGCGTATCCAAGAAGCCGGCAACAAAATTCCAATCCATCTGACGTTGCAGGTGTCCATGGCCACCATATCGGGCGATTCGTCTATTCGTTTGCCTCGTATATCATAAAAAATGCGTTTTGCGGATAGCGTTTTTAGGTTGGCAAACAAGCGTACGGTTTGCGTGACAGAAAGCAGGAATAGTAGCCAATTGACGCTAGCAATCTCCAAAGAGTCACGAGCATGTAACTCAGTTATTAGGGAAAGTTAGTGCAGTGAGTATGCACATTTATCTCACACCCCTTCCCCCCCTTCCCTCCCTCCTCCTTTCTTTTTTTCCCCTTGACACGATTATTCCTTGAATCAATATATTATAATGCTTCTTATATACGTTTTTGTCCATTTTTGTACAATATTGATTTTTTTTTCTTTCCTACAAACTTCCCACTGTCAAATATTAATGATTAGTGGCTAGGAAATAAGTAAGTAAGTAAATATTCTTTATTGCATCACAAAGAAAACAAATTTAAAAACAGATTAACAAAATAAAGAAAGGTAGCACCGCCTGTTGTTTATCGCTGTAAGCGATCTCTTCCAGACAACCTTAGGGTAGCAGGATATAAAAAACAGTAAGTTTTTATAACAGGTAGTGCACGAATACAAAATAATAAAGACGATTTTGTGCTGATAGTTAAAATAGAGTTTATGTGAGCATTCGTTAGCCGCTCCCGCTCCCGCTACCTCCTGTCCCAAAACGTCAGTCAGAGCGACCCCAGTTAACGATTTATGACTTACCCAAGGTTACTGGAGTAGATTACCGACTCGTATTAGGTCCGCGATCCTGACGGATATTATTCTTTGAGGAAACGTACGAATATAGCTTTGGTAAGATATTTATAAGACTATTAATTATATATCTAGTTTTCATTAACTCAGCATGAGCACTGATATTGTTCAGTCATGGATGCTTACAGAGACAGAGGGCTCGGTTATACCGGTACCTATATATCTTATGTAGTCCAAGGCTGTAGAGGGCCTTGTAGCGTAGTTGTTCCGTCACCGATAAATACAATGACTACCGCCCTCTAAATACTAAGCAAATTGTCAAGCACAGCGTACAGATACCTCTAGGGCTCGGTTCATATGTATAATCTACAATACAATACAATACAAACCCTCTTTATTGCACAACCTCAGAACAAATGTACATGGAAACACATATAATACATGAAGATAGAGGTAAAAAACAGGCCGCCTTATCGCTACAGAGCGATCTCTTCCAGACAACCTTTAGATAGTGGAAAAATGAAACTTTTAATTTTACTAATTAGGAGGTGCAAAAAACTAAATTAAAACTAAATAGCAGTAGAGACAATACCTTTAAAATTTAAGTCTACAACAGTAAAACAATGCATATACATACATACTACTTACATAATTATATACCTACATATATACATATATACAATGCTATATAATTCTTGCCAAAAGTAATAACCAGTAACGCGGACAGAAACACTAAAGAAGAGACAGATAACAGTCTTTAAGATGGGATTTGAAAATAGCAAGGGATTGAGCGCGTCTTATTCTACAGGAAGAGAGTTTCATAACCGAACAGCCCGAAAATAAAATGAGCAATTATACAATTTTGAAGAGGAAGGAGGGACAGAAAGAAGCTAAGTTTGTGAGGATCTAGTGGAATTTGAATAACTAAAGAGTTTTTTTAGGTAAAGGGGAGTGGTGGGATTAAATAGTACACTATAAAGAAGACAAAGAATATGAAACTTACGACGATAACGGATTGAGAGCCACTTGAGTTGCACGCGAAAATGAGAAACGTGGTCAAATTTACGCAATCCCAATATATAACGGGAGGCAGAGATTTTGTATTCGCTCAAGCTTATTCAGTTGCTCTTCTGTGAGATCAAGATAGGAGATGTCAGCGTAATCGAAGATTGGAAGAAGAAGAGATTGAGCAAGCGCAATTTTGGTGGCGATTGGCAAGAAATTACGTAGTCGCCTAAAGGTCTTCGTACACTATATCAATTCCACACCAACTCAACTCACTTTTGGTTCAGCTTAGTGGACGACGCGGAGACCATCCGACAGTTACCTAAATTTTAACAATGTACTGTAGGACATACAAGATAAGGCTTTAATTTCAATATTTAATTTTGAGTCGAGTGGCTGTTGAGTTGCAATAGTGTGCTAAGACCTTAAGAGAAGCAACAGCAGCAAACACCTTCCTGCTAACCTCACCCACTTGGGGCACCCAAGATAAGGAGCGGTCCATAATAACCTATAGTTAGTGTTACTATATATTTTATTTAGTCCATGGCTGGGCAGGGCCTTGTAGCGTAGTTGTTCCGTCACCGATGTATAAAATGACTACCACCCGATGTTAAGAAAATTGTCAAGCACAGCGTACAGATACCTCTAGAGCTCGGGTCATATAATCTATAGGTTGGGTAACTATATATTTTATTTAGTCTGTGGCTGTGCAGGGCCTTGTAGCGTAGTTGTTCCGTCACCGATAAATAAAATGACTACCGCCCTCTGAATACTAAGAAAATTGTCAAGCACAGCGTACAGATACCTCTAGAGCTCGGTTCATATAATCTATAGTTTGGGTAACTATATATTTTATTTAGTCTGTGGCTGTGCAGGGCCTTGTAGCGTAGTTGTTCCGTCACCGATAAATAAAATGACTACCGCCCTCTGAATACTAAGCAAATTGTCCACCGTAGCTTACAGAGACAGCGGGTTCAGTTCATATAATCTGACAAATGGGCCCTAAAATTGTCAAAAGGAACAATGCTGTTTTTATTCTGAAGTTAGTCATATTTGGCAAAAAGTTTGCATTTTAAATTAAATGATTTATTTTTATTTTCCCATACCCATAGAGAAATTAAGCATACATATTGTGAAATTCATGAAAACTAAAAAAGACACATTATGGCTGCGATGCATTTCGGAACCTCGCTGTGTCAAGGAGTTGGTCGCGGAACCGCCGGAACTTGACACCCTTCAGCCCAAACTTATCCAAGGTAAAGGACTGAGTTGAGTACTTAACTGGCTCATAATGGGTGGGTCAACGATTTTTTGTGTTCTTATTATGTCCCGGGAAAGTGACGAACACTATAAAGCAGGCACGTAGAAAAAAGCAACAATTATACTTACAAGGTACAGAAAGTGGTAGAGTTTGTTAGAAGAAATATTGAATCACGTTGTAACATGCGTAGTAGATGGCAGCAGTTAACACCCACTAGTTACTCAATTGCAGCGACGCTTTCACAGGCTGGCAGGCCTGTGGCATTCTATTCGAGAACGCTCAATCAAAGTGAACAGAACAATTCGGCGATGGAGAAAGAAGCTTACGCAATCGTTGAATCCTAGAAGAAATGGCGGCATTTTCTCATCGGGAAGCTATTTCTGCTAATCACTGATCAGCGTTCTGTTTCCTTTATGTTTGACAAGAAACACACCAGTAAAATAAAAAATTAGAAAATCCAGCGCTGGCGCCTGGAGCTGTCTCCATACAAATATGACATACTCTATTCCAAAAGTCTCAATTACAGCGTTAGTGATCTCTCTGTCAGTGTAAGCTGCAGTCTCTGGTGTAAAGGGAGATTTATGATTCTGATCTCTACTCCTAAGCCCGGTCTTAGATGTTTCGGTAAACAAGTACAGCTATATTACTTACGAAATGCTGTACATTATGTAGCTAGCATAACTTGGTCTCTATATCTAAGCCACTTATAAATGACTTGAGATCTCTTTTATAATGGTTATGTACAGTATACCTATATATAATCTTGTGAATATCTATGGGCGGTTTTAAACGCAATTTAGACAAACGTTCAATGCATTTAGAATTATCTCCTTTTTGTTATTTCTAAAATGGAATTGACGTTGAAATATAATCAGTTTTACGAGAAGTAATAATATATTTCCATCATAGGGATAAGTTTACGTTTATATTTTCATTTAGGTCTATATCTGCTGTAAGCTTTACTTGTTTCGTACAATAAGTTAATATAAACATATTGAAATCATTGCTAAAGTGTAATTTTTCAACACTACAATTAGTACGTAGTACGTACTAATCATCATCAACTTCCTCGCGTTGTCCTGGCATATTTGCCACGGCTCATGGGAGCTTAGAGTCCGCTGGGTCCTAAACCCAAGAATTGACGTAGGTACTAGTTTTAACGAGAGCGATTGCCATCTGACTTTCCAACCCAGAGGGTAAACTAAGCCTTATTGGGATTAGTCCGGTTTCGTCACGATTTTGTCCTTCACCGAAAAGCGACTGGTAAATTTTATCAAAAGATATTTCGTACATAAGTTCCGAAAAACTCTTTGGTACGAGCCAGGGTTTAAACCCGCGACCTACGGATTGCAAGTCGCACGCTCTTACCGCCAGACCACCAGGCCCCTGTTTCACCAACCTGACCAAAGTCCAATTGTAATTGTCATTACTACTATATTGAATACTAATATATTGAAATATCCCCAATAACATCTAAACTTTTAATACAAAGGGGCTTAAAAAGTTGCAACTATCTTAGTAGATTTAAGTCTCTGAATATTTAAAGAAAACATATATTAATTGAACTTCAAACTTCAACCACTCAAAAGCGAAATTCAGCCATTTAAATTTCAATACACAAGAAAAATAACAATTGCATTTAACGTCATTCGCAACAGTGAGCTCGAAATTGCGTTGTAAGAAATTGAATTGTGACAACAAACTGCAGTTGTCTTTTAAACGTTGGCAAATTGAATTTTATTAAAAAAACGTACAGTTTGTCTTACTCGTGACTTTACGGGATAAATTCAGTGTGACTTGAACAGAGTTTTTCTAGAAGATTGTTGTTTGTTTTGCGTTTGTTATAGGTTATACGCAGTGTAGTGTATTAATGAAAAGTCAGACAATCTCGTGGTTCACAGCTATAGGTTCACGTCTCTGTCTCTTCTTAGGACATACACATTATTTTTTCTAAATACTACGTCGGTGGCAAACAAGCATACGTCCCGCCTGATGGTATGATGCCTCCGTAGCCTATGTACGCCTGCAACTCCAGAGGTGTTACATGCGCGATGCCGACCCTAACACTCCGCACACTCGAGATATGATAACTAGCGAAAGCATTGTTATGGCAGGTGCCCGGACATCTTCGCAATAACCCAGTCTCATTGTCCACCTAAACTTCAATCCATAGACCGTTATACATACATACTCCTGTACATAAAACGTAATTTTTATTGATAAACACATAATCTAAAATTAACTAAAAGTTTTATTTTTATTTGGGGGTAGCCTCTCGAATACATTTTTTTAATTTTTCGATGTCAATCAATAGATATGTCCAGACTAGACCTCAAAGTGGCAATACCGCAGTAAAAAATGTGTTTTGTACCGACTTATGGCGAAAGAATGTTTTCGAAAAACATTTAATTATCTCTGAAACTAGGCCTAATCCAGAAAAAATTATATGACATTTTAGTTTCTAAATATTACCAGGAATGCACCGTTAAAATCTTTCGCAATGCTCACGGGCACCTTGTATTGTTGCGCCTGTGAACGAGTTCCAGCAGGCGTTATACATAACATTAAAGCTCTCTAAGGGGCATCTACGTGTTGGACCTATATCGCTACGCAAGCCTATAAAAAGACCGGGATTTATAGGACCCTGAAATCGTTTTTTTTCTGTCCATTATTCAAGTCTATCTCATAATTTCACTTCAAATCTGAATTTAACTAACTATTGTGGCGCAGTGATCCAAAGAGGGTCTTGGCCTCCAAAACGAGAGAACGCCACCTGTCCCGATCCTGTGCCACTTCCTGCCAGTTATCGGCTTTGAGTTGGCACAGATCCGCCTGTACACTGTCGCTCCAGCGGTATCTGGGCCGACCCACTGGACGGCGACCAGTCGGTTGTCCCAAATAAGCTTTCTTTACACCTAAATTTGAATTAGATTTTTTTTATAATCGGACACGATTGCGACATTTCTTAGCAAAATATTCTCAAATTCACCAACAATAACAATCCTATCGTTGTTTTCATCAAGACAAATGAAATGAAAGAGCTATTTGGCGAAGAACTCTCGCTATATTTTACAAAAATCCTAAACTACACTTTGAAGAAATAAAACGAGTCTGCGACAGTGAGAGAACGATAAAAGAGCGACACCATTATTTATATTTGCTGATAGCACGTTGGATACGGGAGTAATAGGGGGTTAGATAAAGATACAGTCGTAATAATGTGCCCGAAGGTTATACAAACACGAATGGATATTAGAAAAAAGGTTCCTTACATTTCAGTGTAAGGAAGTGTTAAGGTGTGTTGGAGTAATTGCGACGCCGGGATAATTTTTAAAATCACTGATATTTATTTATTTTATTTATTTATTCTTTATTGCACATAAGAAAACACACTGTACAATAGGCGAACTTAATGCCGTAAGGCATTCTCTACCAGTCAACCTTTAGGCAAAGCAGATAAGTTGTAGGCGGTGCAAAAACATGAGGTATAGGTGATAATACAATTGATACATGTACGTACATAATACATTCATAAGAAATACACAAATACTCAAACAGTAAACAAACAAACAAACAGTAGTATACATAAGAAATATCTAGTGATTTAAACACAACCACTCCAGCATATTGCTTAGGTACAGTTGCTACATCAGAAAGTACGCATAATTTACGATGTATCGGTTTTTTTTTTCTACGTCGGTGGCAAACAATGCGGCCCGCCTGATGGTAAGCAGTCTCCGTAGCCTATGTACGCCTGCAACTCCAACATGCGCGTTGCGACCCTAAACCCGCCTACCCTCGATGAGCTCGATGACACTCAGATCGTAGTTACAAACCAACATAGGCTGCGGTATCCGCTTCTCTTTAGGCCTTGCGTGTTAACGACTGTCATGGTTTATAAAAATGAAATAATAGTTTTATACGATGCAAGTGCGGAAAGTAGGAAATTCGCAACGAGTGGTGACAAATTAAAACACGTCCGAAGGGAGTGTTTTAAATCGACACGAATTGCGAATTACCTATTCGCACACGTATCCTACAACGTTTTGCAGTACTTAAAATTTTCAGCCTAGGCACGGAAAGTGCTTATTCCCACACTAGTTCGGGAGAGTAGAACCACATGTTCTGTAGGTAAATTCATATTAGATGGCAAACGACACATTTTCCTTTGACTTGATCTAGTCAGAATCAACACTGACCCGTGTTGATTCTGACTAGACCAAGTCAACTGTAGATATGCAGTATAATAACTACTGTAACCTCTTTCCATTAGACAGACCATATGCTTGTTTGCCACCGTAAATAAACATACCGAGGATCCCAGAGCCAGTAAAAAAATATAAACGACCCCTAAGGACTCGACCTTTAGGGGGGGGGAGTAAGGAATGACACTATCAAAAATGTTGTTTCAGGAGAAAGTGACGCTCGCGGCGTTTGCTGATGTGTTTGTGACACACTGGCGAAAAAAATGACGCACAACATTTAATTTCTACTACACTCACTCGGAAATGCCTTATTTATTCTTCTAAAACTGATGAGAAAGTTGCACTTTATCTACAAGGGTGGCAAAGTAATTTGATAGTAATTTTGAGTTGCCTTATGTTGGCTAGCATGTACATAGATAAGAGATAGAATGCTCTTTATTGGCACACCTCAGTAAAAGATCCAGCGATGATTGGAGTGATGATTTTTATTGATAAATATTCAATAGCCCTCATTTTAATTTGCTTTGTAATGTTTAAGAGCTTTAATTTACCTCGCGTTAGCGTAATTGTGTTTGTTTTTGTTTCACTCGGTAGCAAAGTTTGTTTAACACTCGTGCTTTGAAACCCTTGCAACGCTCAAAATTCCCCTTTCGAACCACTCATTACGCTCGTGGTTCAGATTTGGAATATTCTACTTGATCGAGAATCAACGAGGGGTTAAGTGCTCTGTCTCCATAGTGTGCTGTCATAAGCCATATGGGACACGTACTACATGTTGCCGCCAACCACCCTCTTCCCATCATCAGACCATCTCGTGGGTGCTTTCCCATGCGCACGCACGTACATACACATACCCTAGAGGTTATGGCTATACCCGAAGGCTGAAGATGCGAGTTCGAACTGCTAGATGGCTTGGGCATTTATTATTTTTCACCACACCAACTGGTAAAGGCCCTCTTGATTGTTCAAAAACTAATGAGAAAGTTGCATTTTATCCACTTGTGGGACAAAGTAATCAGATGCAAATTTTGAGTCGTTTCCTTATGTTAGCTGGTAGAATTTACTTTTAAATGATGATTTTGGATGATAAATTTTTAATTAAGTTCATTTGGATTTGATTTTGTTTGTTTTTTTTTGGTATTTCATAGTTAGTATTTTTCTCGCGTTAATGTGGTGAAAAATGTTGTGTTTAATTCGGAGGCAAAGTTTGTTTAACCCTCGTGCCTTGAAACCCTCGCAACGCTCAAGATTCCACTTCTCGAACCACTCGATACGCTCGTGGTGCAATTTTCGAATCTTTCGCTTGCTCGGGTATCAATATTAGCACGAGCGGTTAAACAACAACTTTGCCCCCTTGTAAAACAAATAACTATTGTAAGTAAATGAGATCTATTTTAGTTTATAGTTTAAATATGTCATGAAGTCTTTCTATCATTAAGCCTAGTCTTTTATTCATGAAATACTCGTAAGCCTCGCTTAGTTTTAGATTGGTTTTAGACTAGATTAATCTGTGTAAGATTGAATTTAGTATTGGGCAGCACATTGTAACTGGTGAATTTCCAATTGAGATGGCAACACAGCTTGACGTACATAGTAGGTGTTAATAATTTAGAAATATTGATACGCAATTGCAACTAGTTTAAAAGGTACCCTTTCTAAGAACTGGATGAGTAGTCAAACAATGATCTGCTCTGTTTAAAATAAACAACAAAACGGAGACCAACAATTAGAAAGGTCTAATTTATGATCTGCCTTCCCAATATTTATTTAAAGGCAATAAAATGCTAGCAAATATCACGTTACTGTACACAAGATCAAACTAATCTAGCATCTCGGCACATGACCTTACGGTTCATAACGCAATACGTATCGATATCTACCGTGGTTCTTTCAAATGATTTCAGGCAAACAACATGTGCACGACACTCTGCGTCTGCTACGGGCGTTGGTGCATGGCGTTTAAAAATTCCTTTCGAGAGCGAGAGGAGCGAGGCAGTACCAGCTTCCTGATGGCGCCATGCGTTGGAAGGAGACGGCGCGAACGCGTCCTGTGCGAGCGATACAATGCGAGTCACAGTAAGAAGGAGCGAGACGGCGCACTTGCAAGGAGACGTCGAAAACCCCCGGAGGGGTGTCGAGTGGAAATGACTCTTGTTACATTATACCTAAGGTTAAGATAATATGTAGATAATAAAGTTGTAGTTGTTTAAGTTGGCGAAGTGAGTTAATGATGGGACACTCTGATCTTAGACACGGCAAGGAGAAGTGTTTCCAACTGAGTTTAAACTGTCTCGACAATATTAGTAATAGTAGTAAAATACTTTATTGTACACAAATAATATATTATTGGCAGTACTTGTAAAAGTGGTTCCCGTTCTTGGCGACATAATCCAGTTAAGTACCTAGGATGTTGTTCTTGAAGCTAATATGTATAAGTTCCTTTTCATGAGGTTTACACAAATAACCGCCCAAGTTGCATTTTATCAAATGACAGCATATTTAACCCTTGCAAGTTCAATTCTTGCTTGAAAATCTGAATTAATTGTTGGGGCGATTCTAGAGAATTAATAGCAGATTAATCAGTGAATTATCTTAGTTAAGATGCTCTAGTGAGCTCACTCACTTATGTTGTATGATCTATTTTGAGCTTATAACATCCTATGTATGATGGGATAATTAATGTTAAATAAATGCCTAAATGAGTTCGATTCTCATTATTATTATATATTATGATTATTGCTCGACGCAATGGTTCAAATCTCTACAGATATTTTGATGGTGAATTGCCGATGGAAATTCCTGATATTGTATCATTCATGTCATGTAGATTGAATTTAACATGTGCATGTTAAATAGTTACTCACCTAAACTGTGTATACTGTCTTGGAAATTTCGGTTGATAAAGTTACGAGTTATTGTATCGTTACCGTATTAAAGTGCATAAGCACAGATGTAATTATATGTACCAATTTAGATGATTAAGGGTCGAATCTTGGTTTTACTGGGTTTTTCCTTGATTTGACGAGCCGACGACAAATGTAATTTTCCCAGATAGGTATGGGCGTTAATTTATATTGTATAAAGATTTCATCAAATACTGATTATGTTTCAAACAATAAAAGGCATAGTTTGTATTGCATATATGTATTCCCGCAGTGTAAAATTTACGAGTTCGCATTTACAGTCCAAATAATTAGCTTAACGTAATTGATGCCTTATAGATTTATTTTCATAGGAACGCACCATACCTAATAAAATTGCGATAATAAATAACAATTATATAAATCGCCATGCGCCTTTCTCTATCGACGCCCCAAAGTAGTTCAGACCTCTTCTATACAACAGTGATTACATCCAATTACTGACTTTTAATATCCAAAGTTTAAAGTATGATATATTTAATCAACCCCCAATACCATCTCACAATATGACTTGGAACTCCGGTAGCCGTTTAAGAAGTGTAACGCTTTTACGATAGATGTCGCTAGGGTGCCCTAGACTCGTATGGTGGGAGAATTTGCTGGCTTTGGGTGAGGTCTTGGTGGCTCAGTTAGCAGAGCGCTGGAGTATCTACATATCGTCTCACCCGAGGCAGAATTTTTTCCACTTTCATATTTATTCGTCCGCAGACGTTTCTGCTTATTAAAAATAAATTTTGTATTTAAAGTTATCATTCAGTAAGAAGTTCTATCCACCCGTGTGTCACCATTTAACTCAAGGCAAGACGCAGAGAAAATGTACGTGTACCGTTATTTGCTCACCTTACAAATGTGGACAAACGAGATACCAACTCAAAACGCATTTTGTTTTCTGTAAACACGGACGCGTGGATACCAGAGTAAAAGGATAAGCAATTTAACGGTAGATGTCGTCATGGGTCTTCCAAGGCCTACCCTCTTAAGGCCCAGCCATAGAAATGAAAAACCCAAAATTTGCCACTGGAATTTGAACCTATAGTTCACGAAATACAGTAGATTTTATTTTGTTTTAAAATTGCACGAAACAAAACAAATGCAA
The DNA here is from genome assembly GCF_033807575.1 of Cydia pomonella. NCBI lineage: Eukaryota > Metazoa > Arthropoda > Insecta > Lepidoptera > Tortricidae > Cydia > Cydia pomonella. Next base: position 62,691 of record NW_026907807.1, on the reverse strand, counting down.
CTCTGTCCTAATTGAATATGATTTAAATTTCATAGAACTGAATAAGTCCTATAGATAGGACCTTGGGCCTTACGAGGCTACTTGCAGAATACTTTTTGATTTTTAAAATATATTTACAGAATTTCAATTTGGTTAGCAATGCGATGACGGAGTTTAAGATATCGTTGTATTTTGTTGGCAATTTCAAGTACTTCCATTACAACTTTTTCTTGGTCCACGTTGCTATTGCTACGGTTTGCTCCCAAAGGGTCCCAATCCGTAGAGGTACTATCAATGCAGCAATCTTCTTCTTTCTCATCACGCTCTTGTCAGAGTGGTAGCGTTCGTCATATCAGGGTCGGTGGCAAGCTTCACAATCCGTCGCCATTCTTCACGTACCTTCTTGCTTGGAGTGGTCCATTGAGTGCATTTTTGGCTAGGTCTGACTAACGCATTGGTGACATACAGCAATGCAAGTGCAGCAATAATTGATCCTAATTGGAAGCACATGCTTTAATGCATTAACAAGCGTACATGTATATATACATTTTCCGGACCGATACGACCTTAAAACCTTAAAGAAGCGTTCTTTCATCTTAAATTCCGGCAACGCACTTGCTACCCCCTCTTGGGGGTGTCTATGGACGATTATAATTGCTTACTATAGTTCGTTTTTTTAGCATTAGAAAGAAGGTAAGCGATTTCGGCGTGTTTTTTTATTGAAAAAAAGTTTTGAAAAATAAGTCCCGGCAAATATGTAAAAATTATAAATCTTCTGGTTTCATAAGTAAACTAATTACATTTTTTTTTTCAATAAAAAGACGTCCACATTGTTTACTTCTTTTCTAATGCAAAAAAAACGAACTATATCAGGCGATTGGTCTGCTCGTTTGACTCCTACATCATAAAAAAAACTGCATCTGACTGTACAAACACGCTCATACCGTACTTTAAGTTATCGTTATGAATATGCTGCGAAAGTTTGCATTTCCTGGATTGTTCCCGTTCCATACAAATTCAATTATTGTGTTGAAAGTTTGCAATTGAAATTGCAACTTTTCCGCTCGTAAAGGGTAGTTTTTAGTGCCATCGAAAAGTGTTTACGACAGAGTCGACAGAGTAATATCATTGAAAATTAAGCTGTTACTTTTACTTTTAAAATAAGGACAAGGGGGTAAGATTCTGAAGTATTGAGTAACATTAGCACTGTGTCCCTATTTCATGTGCGAGGGAGCACAGATGTACAATAACTTACCTAGTGAAGTGAAAAATTGCAAATCATTAAAAATGTTTAAAACCAAGTTGAAGAAATATATCAGTGATAATGTATATTAAGTATCATCGACTAGCTGGATGTGATTGTAACCCACGTATGAAATTGTTTATAGTTTAAGCTCATTGTAAGTGAACTTTTGTTCTTTATGAGTAATAAAAATCTTTAAGCCCAAAGTAGATGTAATTTAGAAAAAGAATCCATTCCATTTCTTCTTCTTATTTCCCTTATGTGGGGTCGGCATATGATTTTCTCTTCCATTCTTCTTTATCTTTCGTCACCTCAGTACGCACTCCTTTCTTTATCATATCCTCTTTCACGCAATTCATCCATCGTGTTTTTGGGTCTACATTAGCTCCCGTCCATCAACATTCATCCCTAACATTATTTTGCCTATGTGGCATTCATCCCTCCTTATTACATGCCCATACCACGCTAACCTACCACTCTTATCTTCTCCGCTATCGGTGCTACTTTCAAATTTCCCCTTATTCAATTCATTTTAAATTTCATGTGTATTGAGACACCAACTGAGATCATCATATACTTATTATTATTTTATTATATACTCATTCTCAATCCGATCCTTCCCGTCACTCTACTCATTCATCTCAACATTCTCATTTCCGTTTGCACTCTTCTTTCATCCGTCACTCCAGAAGACATTTTATTTAAATAATCTTTTACGCTAAACTACATCCAAGTATCCTTTAAAAATCTTTATCCGTGTGTGAAATTCCGTGTTAGTTATTTTAAAAAAACGAAAAGGTTAAAAAAAATCTAAAGTATAGTTAGGAATAAGGTACCTTAAACCAAGGGTGAGTGCGCATAGAAATAAGCACTTTTATTATGATACACCAGAAGCGATAAAGAACGGGTATGACTTAGTGACTTAACGTAACTAATTATGTTGTTTTTTTTAAATCATATATGACACTTTCCGAGCAGATAAAAAAAATTAAACTTATTGTTTTAAATTTATGTAAAGTACCAGAGTCAACAAATTTCATAAGGAAACAACCAACACAAGCGTTAGACGTAGGTAAGAGTTGACGAAATATAAACAGTATCCCATTAAGATATATTTTTAAGTATAAGAACCTCGGTAGAGAGTACCATTTTGTACCATTTGGCGTTGAAACTCTAGGTCCATGGGGTCCCAGCGCGCACAAGTTTTTTGGAGAAATCGCGAAACGTCTGGTTGACGTAACTGGTGACCGAAGAGCTGGCGGCTTCCTCGCACAACGTATCAGTGTTGCGATACAACGAGGAAATGCCGCGAGCATCCTTGGTACAATGCCTCAAGGGCCTATTTTAGATATAAGCTAGTTATAGTAATCATCTGTATATATCCATTATGTATATTGTTATTGTCAATAAATAAAGTTACTTGTTAAAAAAAAAAAAATTGAAGTACATTATAAAAATAAATAGTGGTTGAAGGGTGAATCCGCGACCTCTGGTAACTTCTCTAAGGGCAAGGGCAGGGCGGATGCACAGAGCGGGCGCCCGCACGCGGGTGCCATTGTAGGTAAATTCTAAAATTCGTCGCACGCGTCCGCGCCATTTAGCGTTGCTCATACTATTTATTATTAGCTCGGTGAGCCGCTGCGTGCAATCGCGCCAGCTAGCGGACGCCCTACGTAGGCGTAATTATTTATGTACTTATGTATATACTTTAAAAAACCCGAAACAGGAGGAAAGTCTCGTACCTGAAACAAAAAAACAACAATTAAGTACAATTCTTCAATTTGTAAAAAGCCATAATGACTGCCTCATCTGAATTTAAATGTCGCGATTTACATTTGAATTAACACCGGCGCTTTTCATTCGTTCAGTCATTCTGTTCGTTTTGTGAACAAGATTTAGTGCTGGAAGGTTACGGTGGGTTGTTTTCCATTCAATGGTTTAATTTTTGAGCGCGTTGAGACTTTTACGGGACTACGGTCGGTGGAGAATTAAAATAAACACAGGTACAACACTTCTAAATTTAAAAAAACCGGACAAGTGCGAGTCGGACTCGCCCACCGAGGGTTTCGTACTTTTTAGTATTTGTTGTTATAGCGGCAACAGAAATACATCATCTGTGAAAATTTCAACTGTCTAGCTATCACGGTTCATGAGATACAGCCTGGTGACAGACGGACGGACGGACAACGGAGTCTTAGTAATAGGGTCCCGTTTTACCCTTTGGGTACGGATCCCTAAAAAGAAATATACATAATATAAGAAATATACATAATAATTTCACCGTCCTTGGAATTCACACTCCCTTTTTTCCTTTAAAATTCATTTGTAGTTTTACATGTATGTAAATGTATAATGTACTTATAATAATGTTCTTTATGGGCTTTTTTTGGCTGATCTAGATTTTTCAAGGTGTTTTTGTATTATATTTGTTCTATCAGTGTTTTACCCGAAGGGGGTCCATCCAAAAATTAAATTAAAATGTATAATTGTTGGTGCAATAAAGAATATTTACTTACTTACTTACTTACTCCCTCTTAATATCAGACAAGCTCCAAGTAAGTTTTTTTTTCAAGCGGGAACAAAAGTTCAAATAATATTCGTCAATATTATATTTATAGTATGTATGTATGTTTGTGTGTCTTATATTTGTAGTGTGTATGTATGTTTGTATTTATGTGATGATATGTAGTTTATAAGTATATTATATTACTTTGCTTTTATTTTTAATTCTTTTTTTTTCTCTCTCTCTGCACGAATTATAAGTGTCTCTGTTTGGCCCTATGGTTGACTGGTAGAGAATGCCTTTTTTATACTAGGGTCGGCAACGCGCATGTAGGAGTTACATGCGCATCTATGACTTACCTACCACCACACTCAGTTGTAAAATTGTCAACAAAAAACTATCAACTGTTTTATATAATACCACCCAAAAAAAGCAGTTAAGAAATTAGTATAGTAGAAGCACCAATGAATGTCCAAAAGTCGCCTTATTATGTTCTATCTAGAAGTAGTGATCTTTGGATACCTACGTTAAAACAAATGAACAACGCTTTGTAGTAAAATAAAAGCCTTCATTTCAATATTCTACCCGAAATTCAATATTTTTGAAATGAAAGGTATTACGCTCTCACATGATCGAAACGAATAGCAAAAATAGGCTTTGACGAAAATTTTTATACATATTCGATTTCACAAATACATAAATACAATGCGAAAACCTGTTTCACAATATTATTTAGAACTATCATTTTATAATTGCTAAAGAATATTTTGTTCAAAGGCTTTTATATTTGCCTAATATTAAAATTTGTTAAAATAACATTTTGAAAATAGAAGAGCTCTTCAAAATGCGTAAAACGTTCAAGCCTACTCAGACGCATCTTTTAATTTTAATTAATCTAAAATAAACGGTTAAAAGGGCCAAAATTCGTATTTTAAATTCAACATTCATAAGAAATGGCTCATTCTAGTCATGAACAATTAAGGCATTACAAAATTAGACTCTAAAGCTACGAAACAAAGTCTCATTTTCTGTAAAGAATAATGTAGATGAGATATTCTATAGAATATTACCGCAAGTGCCACTTATGTACGGAAAGTGCTCGCGAAACCCACAGAAAGCATGTAACTTGGCATTCACAAAAAATGTGCGTATTTTTCTAGTTAAAAGTGTTGTTTTTCGAGTTACTTTTCTAAATAGGATTTTTTAAATTAAAACCTTTTTCAAGTCTAAGTCCTTACGTTATTCACGAAACATTTTACCTCTAAAGTGGAATAGTTTTAGTTTCCATATTTACGGTGGAAGTTTAAAATTATAACGGCTTGTATTAAAGTAATAGGTAGGTTCAGTTACGGTTTAATTGAGTTTGTTTATCGGAAATTATTTATTCATGCTGCTTTAAGCATGATTAAATTTTCTTCTGTGAATAGTTTTTTTTTTATCGTTGAAATGTTGTATGGTAGGCAAACCATAACTATGATATTTCTAGAACCAAAGATTTTAAGACGTAATGAGCAACGTTTAGGAACAACCTCGAAATGGCGAATATAATTGACATGTAGGATGTGAGATTGGTTGGACTTGGACCAGAACGATAAGAGTGAGAGAGTGCGAATGGATTAGAAAGAATGGAATGCTATTTTGAATATAATAGTTTGTGAATTTGATGATATGCCCTGGTGGCCTAGCGGTGAGAGCGTGCGACTTGCAATCCGGAGGTCGCGGGTTCAAACCCCGGCTCGTACCAATGAGTTTATCGGAACTTATGTACAAGGTATTATTTTGATATTCACCAGTCGCTTTTCGGTGAAGGAAAACATCGTGAGGAAACCGGACTAATCCCGATAAGGCCTAGTTTGCCCTCGGGGTTGAAAGGTCAGATGGCAGTCGCTTTCGTAAAAAGTTGCCAAGCGGACCTCAGGCCGTGGCAAAAATGCCGGGACAACGCGAGGAAGAAGAAGGAGGAGTTTTGTGAATTTGATAATTTTTCAGCAGATTCAATTAGTTTCTTACATGGGGGAGGATGTGGTCACATCTTCTAACAATAAGCCGGAACGCTGTTGATTTATTTTAATTACTTATACTTAATCAAGACATCCTTCTGATTTCTGCTCCCGCAATCCTACATCCATTTTGGTCAATCAGGTTCTTTTTTACACTACGTCAGTGGCAAACAAGCATACAACCCGCCTAGTGGTAAGCAATCTCCGTAGCATATGCACGCCTGCAACTCCAGAGGAGTTACATGCGCGTTGCCGACCCTAACTTCCGCACCTCTGGCAACCTTACTCACCGGCAGGAACACAACACTATGAGTAGGGTCTAGTGTTATTTGGCTGCGGTTTTCTGTAACGTGGAGGTACTTTCCCAGTTGGGCTCTGCTCTAGATATCTGGAATGACATCTGTTGTGCTTTGCCCTACCACACAAAGCGAGATGATATTCACAATGCCCATACCTCTCTTTTGGACGTAGGTGTCGATGTTTTCTATCGGAGAGCAATTTCTTTTTACATTTCAATATTAAACGCATAGTGAAAGGAGATCGGTATAACCCTTGGAGGACTTAACAACTGGAGCCGCCTTTAAGAGCTTACCCCTCTGTCGAAAACCTCGGCCAATGGTTATATGTATTGTATTTCCCGAGGGTCTACAGTATGAGGTTCTTCAAAAAAGGAGTGTACAGGTTTTTAAAGGCTCGGCAACGCGCGTGTAACATCTCTGGAGTTGCAGGCGTCCATAGCCTTCAGTGATTGCTTACCATCAGGCGGGCCGTAAGCATGTTTGCCACCGTCGTGGTATTAAAATAAATGTACTGACATTTATCTGAATTATCTGTACGTTATTTATTTATTTAAACTTTATTGCACAAAATATATACAACAATGTAGAAATGGCGGTCTTAATGCCAGATGGCGTTCTGTACCAATCAACCATAGGGCTAAACAGCCATATGTCAGCGTTATGTACAAATAACCGTACATTTAATAAAAAATAAAATAAAAATTATTTATTTCAGATCAAAGATCCATATTATGTTAGTACTTATACTCTAGACTTAACATTTGACGTACCCCTCCTCCGCAAAATCGACAGACTTTACTGTCCAGAAAATTACAGACAAGGTCACACGTCACCAGTTGTTAAATCCTCCAAGGTATGACCCATATACTCATCTCGCCAAAATTTGACTAATGGTTGAAAAAAACAACCCGTACCTATTTATAAAAGTGTTATTCTGCCTTCTGCAGAACTTTATCCTCAAGGGCATCTCATCCATCAATTTACTCTATGACCTAACATCTAAAAATAAAGAATATCTATTTTTTTCTACAAAGATTGATGGTCAGCAAATCTAGATACATTTTACGCAAAAGAATCATTTGTCAATGAAACATCAGTAGGTTTAAAGGTATTTTTGTAGAAATGAAGAGCAATTGCACCTATTTATCACAAGTATTAGTAACATTTTTTATTGAGTTTTTCTAATTTAAATGTGAGTTACTTATGTATTTGGTAATCTCGATTCTTTTTTAGTTTTTATTTTACTTGAAATGTAGAATAAAAAAGTTGTTTACAAGTAAAGTACTCGTATCTGTGAGGCCAATTCGAACATCTGACATCAAACCGATATTTGAATCATATTGTAATGGATGGATGGATGGCGTCTCGCTCGCACTAATACATGTACGGCCAAGTCAGAGTGAAAAGAACGCGCGAATGACAGATGATATGATTCCAATATGATTCAAATATCGGTTTGAAGTCAGATGCACGTTCGAATTGGCCGGACTATTGTTATTACATTCGTATATTTATTGAAGTTTTAATGAACTGTTAAGTTATGAAGTAAAAAGGCACTATTATAACATTTTTAAGTACTTTTTACAATTCAGTATTTAAGTTCACTTACTGCGAGACATGACAAAGTCGAATTAAAATTTAACAATGTCAACGGAAGTCAAAGCTACATTTAGTAAAACTAAACTTTGGTTCTATATCTATATGGCCCTATAGAATATTGTCAAAGTATAGTTATAGATCCAACTGTGTATAATTTCTGACTACTTGTCAATATGACATGGTTCTACAGAATTTTGATGAATGTGCGTTATTAGTCAAACAAAAGAGTCACTGAAGTAGCTCAAATACTACGGCACCTTCCAAAAAATAACAAAAGAAAGGTCGAATTCTTTATTCAAAAACTCCACCTCAACTCCAAATAGTCTGTAATGCCATATTCTTCTCCCAAAACTGAGCTATAACGTTTACAAATTAAGGTAGAATATCGAATCACTTAGACTGATGTATATGACGTTTGAATTGAGATTAAAAAGCGAACATTTCCGTGTTGAAATTTCTTGATTATTTTTAGAAACGACTTTAACTCGACGCATGAAGGTTTAATTTCTAATGGTGAAATTTACGGGAGTATTTTGTTGAAATCTTTCCGCGAAAACCGAAGTGACTCAATATTTCTTATTTTCACGCTAATTTAAGACTTTTTCCATAGGAATTAGAACTACAATCGCGTGCAAGTTATATGGATTTAGGTCGTTTTGGGTTGAAATGTACTGAAATAGCCCGTGGCCAGTACGTTATGAATAACTCAGTTTTGCAAACGAGGGTGCGATTGATTAAACGACATATGGACGCTGATTGTATGGAAATGGTATAATATTACACGAAGTAATTTGTTAGGAAGTTGTCTAAAAACAAAATGAAGACAACACGATTGAAAAAATTTATATATAATTATTTGTAAAAATTAGTCCCACCGAGTTTCTTGCGCCTTTTATTAAGGCTGGGGTGTACGGTTAGAACCGGTGGTAGGTTTTGAAATTCATAAGAGCATTGTAATAGGTATAATTATGCGTAGAATGAAGAATGAAAAGTTCACTCTCAATCAAAATCTATCTCTATATATGTTCCATTTCTAGGTCGGATCAATCGTATAATCAGTTGTTTCATATAGAAAATACAAAAAAAATATATTAGTGTAGCCGCCGTGCAGGTCAGGATCTCGACGACTCAAATAAAAACTTCGATTGATAATAAAGTGAAGTATAATCTTCCAAAAGGTACTGGTTTAGAAGGGTTCTTGCCAAAACGGTTAAATGTAGAAAGTGGGTGTTGATAGTATGGAGGATAATGAAAGAGTGATTTGCAATATTTGATCAGTACAAAAGGTGGTTTTAATTTAGCTGCCTTTAATTGGCCGCGTTAGAAAATATGTGGAGCGCTCCTATTGGTGCTTTTGAAAAGCCTCCGAATACTAGCCGAGCCCGACGGCTGCGTTTAGCTACTGCATTGATTTTTATATATAATATGAATTGACATTGTATTAATATTTTTAGCAATTAAGATCGTTGACATATAATATATTTTCATTATATTTTTCATTTAAATTATTTTACAGATAAAGTTATTTATAACTTAGTGTTTTTGTAAATATGTTTGTTTTTTTTATTCTTTTTGACATTTCGACAATACCTAGGTTGTCCCTAGCTATGTATACATTGACATTTTCTTATTGTCGTCACATTTCTTTATTTATTAATTTTATATTTTTTGTTTTAATGTTAAGTTGACGATCTTTTAGTGAAAGCCTTTGTTTTATCCTTTTGTGTAAAATACTGTGTCTTTTTCTTTAAGAAATAAATAAATCTAATCTAATCTAATCTATAATAATAAGTTCCATTCGCAACAATTATAAGTAGATAAGCGACAAATTATAAAAATGGTGTGAAAGTCAATTGAATTTGAAAGATCGATTTACCAATCTAAAAAGCAACCGTATCTAACGAGGTGGAATATTAAATACAAAACGAAGCAACAATTTTATAAATCCGTAAACTAGAATAGCTCCTGAGTGTATTGAGGAATTTATAACCCCAAATATGACAACAATTTTAGTCGCCACGTAACTTAATCTACTAGAGTTCAGCAATGTACATTTAAAATAAATTTATTGCAGCAGTCCGAATCAATTGAATAGAACTTATTTTTTTCATACTATATTCAATTCAATTCAATTCAAATATACTTTATTCATGTAGGCCTAGCAACAAGCACTTATGAATAGTAAGACAGTATTACATATAATTATCTTAATCTAATTATCAGAGCAATTTATTGATGTTGTAAATATTATTCCATATATAATACTAATGAATATAATTCATAGATCAAATTTAATACTAAAACATTCACAAAATATAGTCATATAATTTTTTTTTATAAAAAATACTAGTCTAGATTGTTTCTAGAATAAATTCTAAATGTCAAACAAATATAATAAAAACAAAAACAACAAAGGAAATACTAAGAAAATAAATTCGAATATCTAACTCTTATTATTCAACAAAACATTCATACAAAACTAACCTAGTTAAACCATGCCATCTAAGCACTCTAAACTAACCTAACACCCAGAATACAAACTACATTCCAATAAACTCAATTGAAAAATTGCAATATTTCAAACAGTTGTATGACACAACTGAACCGAGAAATTCTCAATATTTTACCGCTTTATTTAGTTGTTCAGCTCGGGTATTTGCAAAATGTACCATTGAAATAATATGCTAGATGTAAATTGGATTTCAAGAGGTGTTAGGGATGGGAGTAAATGTGCATGCGAATATGAGTATTCTTTTTAAGTTTTGTAAAAAACTGCAATTTTTTTTTTATAAGTTTTGATTCATCTGCAGTGTATAAATGAATGAATGAAAAACATTGATCTTTGGCATATATTTGCAATAGTAGGAATAAAATGATATTAGTTTTAATAACAAAAATAGAAATATAGAAATTAGATCAACTATAAAGTTGATTGTTCTGAGAAAGCAAATAAATAAATATTATAGGACAATATTACATAAATTGACTAAATCACACGGTAAGCTAAATAAGGCTTGTGTTGTGGGTACTTAGAAAACGATATATATAATATATTAATATTTATAAATACTTAAATACTTAAGGACAGTTAAAAAATGCATACCTTGGTCAAATGGTCATATCATGCGAAACGAAAAGTATGAACTCCTTCAACTAATTATCCAAGGAAAACTCCGAGGGAAAAGATCATCCGGACGAAGACATAACTCATCGACAAAAATCTTCGAACATGGTTTAAACAGAGCACACGTTCATTATTCCGCGCGGCTGTGTCTAAAGTCCGTATAGCCCTCATGATAGCCGACCTCCGGTAGGAGATGGCACTGGAAGAAGAAGAAGAAATACATAAAAAACACCCATGACTCAGGAGCAAATATTCATATAAGGTCATGAATACAGAACCTATTCTACAGACCCCAACAGATGAGTATGGAACCTTTCATTCCAGTCCCCGCCCTATGCATAGGTAATTCTGGAAGTTTTCAATTCCGTAAAAGGAAAGTTAGGCGAGAATTCTTCAGTTTAAGTCGAGATTTACAAGTTTTGTGGAATTTCTGTTTCTTTGTTGGCTTCATCTGATTCGCTATTGACATTAGGTAATTTGCTTAGTAAATTGGTATTGTTAGAATGTTTTAGGTTGAAACATTGTTGAGTTTTTTTTTGATAGAAATTGGTGATATTGAAAACATTGTTAAGATTTAATCTTTTTTGCTGGATTTAAGTTTAGGTAAGTTGGTGAAATATTGCACTATTGTTGATGTCGATGCAAAATCGTTTATTTTTATAAATATGATGATATGAACAGTGAAAACAAAGTAACATAAAATTCAAAGTTTATCCCGCATTTTTTCGCTTTTTATAACCGCTTTGTCGTTCAAATAGATCCTTACATAGTAGTGTAGTATATGCAATTCCGAACTCTACTTAATTTTTTTCAATAAAACTGTCAAAATAAAGTTTGTTATTTATACGTATGTATATTATTTCGTTGCGTCGCAAATAAATGCCCTTACCGGACTACTACTACTATTCGGACCCAAGAGCATCGTCTTCACTCCACTAGGCCAGACCGGTCGTCAAGAATACTTACAGGCCAATTCGAACGTGCATGCTCCGAAGACGTTGGACTGCACGCTGCACTAATATATATATATATATATATATATATATATATATATATATATATATATATATATATATATTTTTTTTTTTTTAACCAAAAAAATACAATATTTTAAGTACCTTAATCAAATTTTTCGCCAAACTGTGAAACAGTTTGTTGGCGGTGCGCTCTAAAATAATCTTAAACTAAATAGGTATACTAAACATTGAACACATCCATATTAGCACAGATCAAATTGGAAAAGAAACCGAGCTATCCACCATCTGCATTCCACGAGTACTGAGATACATCGGTCACGTTTTGCCTCGAACGGCTAAACTGTGGAATGAGAGTTCATTCCTGCGATGTTTCCGGACCGATACAACCTTCAAACCAAGAAAAGAGCGTACTCCCATATTAAACGCCGGCACCTCTGGTGTTGCGGGTGTCCATGGGTGACGGTAATCTCTTAGCATCAGGTGATCCGTCTGCTCGTTTGCCTCCTCTATCATAAAAAAAACAGCTCGCAGAGACCTTGGAAAGACTTGTGGCGATGGAAAAGGTGAACGGCAGATGGCCTAGACGATCAAGTCCAACGATATGGTGTGACCAAATATCCACCCAGATGGACATCACACTAAGCAACGCTTTCCACAAAGCAACCGACAGGGAAACGAGAGAGAGAAGGAAAAAGAAAAGGGGAGTCACGATCCTCAGCAGTGAGGGACCGACTTACGGCACGATTCGAACTTTGAGATACGTCAAATTTGAAGAAACGTCACTTTTGACACTACATTTCCGATCCATATCGTATCTAACCCGAATATTTGATGAATCTTAAAGTTCAAATCGGGCCGTAAGAAGAAGATAAATATGATATACACCGTGGGCTGTTAAAACAAAAAGTTGTATTCTTGACCACATTTAGAGACCAAAATATCATATAAAGTTTTCTGAAATTGGTTTTTTTTAGAGATAATGATAATTGTGAAAATTTGTTTCTGTAATAACTTAGCGAAAACCGCCTTTTTAGATGCTACGTGCCACTATGTGACTTGGTTTAGGCATACCCACTGACAAACATTAAACTTTTAAAGGAAACTCGCAATTATTTATCTAAAAATAATAATAAAAAACTTTATTTATTCGTTTGTTGTTTTTTTTTCGCCAAGATGTAAAAAACCACGAACGTAGTAAATTTTTTTTCTTTTTTAATTCCGCTACTTAAAGGTTGTCGTTGGAAGAGATCGCTTTTTAGCGATAAGACCGCCTGTTGTTTACCTCTTCTTTATGTGTTGTATGATTTGTACTGTTTCTGTATTGAGGTGTGCAATAAAGAGTATTTGTATTGTATTGTATTGTAGTGTGTAGAAAGCGCTAAAAAAAGATTTTTTTTGACAAAAATATTTTTTTTTGCCGAATTCAACCAAAAGTCATATAAAATTTCGTTCTTATGACCTCAGCGGTGGCAGCACGGTTGCATTTTTATCATTTGTCACTATGCCTGTCACTTTCGCACTTACATACCTGTTAGAACGTGACAGGCATGGTGACAGGCGATAAAAATGCGACCGTGCTTAGCCCGCAGGATTGGTTGTTAAAAATTTGTCAGGTATTACCAGCCCACGGTGTATAGGTATACCTACTACTATTTGTAAAAGTATTCTTATTTTTCCGTACTATTACGCTGACTGTACAAAACCATTCCCTGAAAAGAAAAAAAACCATTTCCACGTACAACATAATACATTGTTGAACAAATTACCCACCGCTGAAACCGGGGAATTTCCATTTTTCTCCATCTTGAAATTGCAAAACCTCTTTTAAAATAATAGAAAGGGGGACCAAGGGTTCTCAGTGAAGGACTATTCAGTCCGTTGAATGAAAAGTGCCCTCTAAATGGGGATATCTACTGAGTGGGCGCCATTTTTAAAAAATAACTGTCTCCTTAATTGACAATATTGTTTTGGATATGCATAATTTGATGTGACGTTTTATTTGGTTTTAAGGAAATACGACAAGCAAAAATGTTATGAGAAATGAAATACAAACGTATTTTCTTAATTTATTACGGCGTGTTTCGAAATGTAAAATATTTTGCCAATTTGATTTAGTTGTTTGTAAGTTGTCATTTTTAATCAAATTTATTTTTTTATGATTTATTAGTTCTTTCGTTCGTTTGAAAATTGAGACATTCTGCCCGGTTTGATTGAACTTTAATATATATCAAAAAATCTCTAAAAATATGATATGGAGTGCATATAAATCAGTGTCAAAAGTGACGTTTTTGTTTGAAGAAACAACATATTGACATATCGTATCTTTAGCAAATTTTTGACGTATCTGAAAGTTCGAATCAGGCCGATTGGCTCACCGAGGATATATCACGCGTGGTGACTCAATACCATGGAAGTACACAAATCCTATATTACGAGTAGCCTTACGACGAGTTTGCGACTGACACATGCATGCATGCGTAATTTACTTACTATGCTTCTCGCTCGTACTGTCATATTAGTGCGAGGTCGTGCGTAAGCTGCGCGCTAATCACCAAGACGATCGCCAAGGTCGTATCAGAACCAGTACCCCTAGTGTAAATTTATTCGATAACGAAACGTGAGGTACGCGTTTGCGTTAAGTCTCATTTAGTATGGGATTTTGAGTTTCCAAAACGTCCCGCTTCGCGATGTTTCTAAATCCCATACTAAATGAGACTTAAAGCAAACGCGTACGTCACGCTATCGAATAAATTTACACTAAGGGTTCAGTTCAAAACAAGTTGTAAAATTAGAATCGGGACCCAGAATTGCAATTGATAAAATCCACGGAAAAGAAAACAAAAATACTGTGTTTCTTTTTTATTTCAGTACCTATTTCAGGTTATTCATTGAACGTTTCTTTATTCAATTAACATTCTGGATTTTTCCTAATTAACTACATGTTTTTCCTTTAAATGTTTTGTTATTTTTATGGAATGCTTAATTAGACTGTTTTTTGTTTACTGTTTTTATTTACGGAATTAATACGAACATAAATAAGTCAACGAAGTAGACTTTAATTAATTTTAATAGACTTTTGTAACACGGCGAAAACATTTAAATAAATAAGTAAATATTATTAGAAAATCTGATACAAATCGACCTTGACTCACAGTAAGCTCAATAAGGTTTGTCTTGTGGGTACCAGATATATAATATAAAAGGTAGATACTTAAATAAATATCAAATATCCTTAACTCATGAAAAAATATCTTCGAAAATAAATTGTCCAACTTATAAGGAGTTTTAGCCATGAGTTAACAGATAACTCACAGATGTTAGAACGCACGAAAGGATTGAAAATTTTAAGTTTACATTGAATGAAATTCATCATTATATAACTAACTCTCTTAATTATAGAAAACCTTTGTTATCGGTTCTTTTAAAAAAATATATATATAAATAACAGTAGGCCTAAGATGGTCGGCTCTTTATCATTTGTCACCATGCCTGTCACGTTCTAACAAGTATGTAAGTGCGAAAGTGACAGGCATAGTGACAGGTGATAAAAATAGAACCATGCTGCTACCGCAGATAGGGATAAACGATTAACATTTAATTTTATATTTATTTTTTACGTAAAATGTAGTCATAAAAACACACACATACATATGTACTGAATGTGGAATTGCACGTTCATCTATTAATTAGGTACTTCCAAAGTAAAACCAAACATAGTGCAAATTTTCAAATTCATTTCAACCCATAAGACACCCATTGTATTTAACTTAGCTGTGGTAATCTCCACCCACCCCCCTCTTAATAAACAATACCCGTGTTACCATTGTTTACAATTGGACCCTCAACCCTTACAAATGTTTTTGGACAAGTTTAGACAGGACTTTCCCTTCAATATCGGTTGGTTGGTCAAATCAATTGTAATTTACTAGAGGTACTCGTATTATAACAAATTTGGGCGAAAGTTAGATTAAAACTATGATTAAAAATGGAAACCGAGTCCTCAATGATAATCAACTTGATTACGAATTCTATCATGAGCTTGCCAGCCAGTTTAAAATTCAATTCGAGGGCTTGGTAAGTTTTTCTTTAGTAAGTATATGACATCTATTTTAGTTTTGAAAGATACTAGATGTATCAGAATTTATCAATTCTCATTTCCTTGGTTGAAAAATCAAGATTTCACATTTTCCGATCACATTTTTCCGATTCAGTAACCTTGTCGCCTGAAAGTACGGCCAAATTAGCTATGTTTCATCCAAAGAACATTCGTCCCAAGCGGCATCGCCTGAGACAAAAATGCATATTCACTGCACTGACTTACCCTACTGATTCAAGTTCGAAACAAATTTAAACTTTGAAAGGCTTTATCTCAGGAACTATTAGGTCTACGGAGACAATTCTAGTCTCATATTGTAGCAAATTTAGTGTACTTCAAAAACCTTCTTAGAAAATATTATCAAAAACTAGTCCTTTAGTCTTAAAAGCCGAATTTCGCTTAACTCTTTGACAAAGTTGCGTTCGGCGCTCGAGGTCAGAAACTTGGATTATTCTTGGGCCAACATCATAAACATGTTTGCAAAAAAACAGAACTACCAAATTTGACGCAAGCGCTAATGTATAAAATTACAAGATAATTAAAGCAGTCTACAAGTATTTAAAAGCACTCGCATTACCCTCAAAATGCCTGTGTTTTTAGTAAATGAGTGCTTATTTTCTGTTACACGCCATAACTAGGTGGAAGATGTAAAACCCGCCAAGTAAAATTCCGTAGAAACAATGTAACTATCTCATACATGGTTAGCGGCGCTCACAGACATTAAAGTTTAAATAGTCCACGCAAACGCATTTGATTTCTAATTCCCGAAGAACATATTAAATTACTTTAGATAGGTAGAGGAGATACACTACTATAAATGAAATAAATGGTACATACAAAGGAAAAAAATACCAAGGTCTTCAGTGCCAAGGCCTCAAGTGCAAGTATCAAGGCTTCAACCCTGGCCACTGGAGGCGGCCGTGGTCAGTTTTTCCTTTGTATATGACATTTATATCGTTTATTGATTTCTAATAGTTGGAGATTGTATTCCTGAGCGCATACCGCGAACCACGCTCGACGTGTTGCCTCTCTGTCGCACTTGTAAATTCGTGCGTAAGTGTGATAGGGAGGCAACACCTCGAACGTGGTTCGCGGTAGGCCCTCTGGTCAATTTGGAGATGGACACGTAGACAATAATTTTTGTTTTGATCAAATTCAATTTCTTGACGTTGTATAACGAGTAGTTTATCCGTGTTATTTTCATTTAATTTTTATGTTATCATTCAAATTAGTTACCAACGTACTGTTCAACTACAAAATGAGTGAAAATGCAAAGCAACAAAATACTTATACAACACAAATAAAACCAAACACAAATATTAAATACTTATTCATGTCATGCATGTGTGGTACACGACGTCTGTTGTATATGGTCTTTTGAGAGATGCAATAAGAATATTTATTGTTTATTTTTTTACTAAATAAATAAAATGCTTATGCAACTCAATCATTCGAGAGCTCCAATAAAGAGCATTTAATATATTGGTTTTGTTTTTCGCTGGCCCAAATCAATTAAATCGAGCAATCCCGTTGTAAATACTGTTGAATTCTTAGTATCACGAACTATTTTTATATTTCAAATTAAGTGATTACAATTTAAATTTGTTTTTTTCAGTGTTTACGAGCCCATTTTTACTTTTTTTGGTTTATCTTGATTCGCTTGAGTAGTATATGTAAACTAAGGGCGATAAGCAAGAAGAATATCGGACATGCATAATCATATTGTTGTTCCGCTTATAGTGGTATTTACTGCCGTGCGAGCATAAGAGATAGGAAATGGCCGGTCAATATATATATTTTTTTCCACTGAGTCCCTACTTTAGGACAAGAGTTGTAGGTATGAGATATCTAAGCAGACTTAAATATGTCTATGGTAGCACTACTCGCCGCAACCGCATATCCGCATAATTGCGCTTTATATCAAGAATGCTCGTTGCCAAAACAATACTTACGTTGTTTTGTTTCGGCAGAGTGGTTGCAATACACAGATAACACGAAAATGTGTCTGTTTTAGTCACATTACGTACCTATAAACAAGGCTTGGAAACCGGTTAAATTTCCAAACAGTTATCATGTAAGGTAGAAGTAGGTACTAGTGTTCGACGCTGCATTAGTCACCGACATGGGCACTTTATTTCATGGAAATATAGGTTAAATTTGAACAACGAAGATTTTTCTGTATTCGAACTTAATCCTTGTCACTTTGACATAAAGTGCCCATGTCGACTACTAGTGCAGCGTCGAGCACTAGTACTTCTACCTTTTTTTTTACCCGTTATTTTTAAACCGGTTTTTATCACAAAAGTTCTTGTCAAATTAACCGGTTATAACAATAAGTTTACGTGGCACATCACCAGGCCGACCGGCCGTTGCGTCGCTCGTCGAATAAACCTTTTTTTTAGGTTAAAATAAAGTTCTTAAAACGTTCGCGTTCTTATAAAAGTTCGAAGGAAAACCGAAATAAACCGGTATTTACCGATATTTTAAAAACCGGTTCCGAGCCTTGTCTATTTTTAGAAAAACTGTTTTACCCAGGAGTCAATGTATTTAACAGATTACATAGAACTTGATATATGGAAATAGAAATAAATAAGCACACTCACAAGTAGACTTATTTATTTAATCGTATGGCATTATATATACATTGAGGGCAATCAGAGTGTAGCCTTGAGGTTGCTAAGCCAGGCAACTAAGTCAGGTGTCACGGTGTTTAGGTCCTCAGCAGGCCCAGGATATGAGTGGAGTGGGCAGCGCTGGAAAATATGTTCGATGGTCTGCTCTTCCTCTCCGCATTCGCAAAGTGGGGAAGCCGTCCATCCCCATTTGTGTGTGGCTGAATTGCAGCGGCCATGTCCGGTTCTCAGCCTGTTCAGGCGGCACCAAATTTTCCGAGGAAGGTCGAACCCTTGTGGTTTTTTAGTCGGGTCGGATATATGGTTGATCTCTTCCAGACAACCTTTGTGTATCGGAGACAATAAAATACCATTTACCCTTGATAGCTTACCGTTTGGTTGGGAGACAGGGTTTCAGGATTATGATATTTAACACTAGGTTTATTGTTGTGCTTGACTTCAATTCTCGTGCCGATATCTATACCAATAACATAAGCACGACTGTTATCAGAATGAAATAAAATTTACATAAATTTGTAAGTTCATTTCGGCCTCAACAGACCTAACCGTTTCAGTCAATTCGTTTACAAAAGTAGCATCTGGCAGCATTACGAAACCCGAGCTTTCAACTAAATTGGTTAGATGGTTTGATGAAAAATTCCCGAACTGTCGGATTGCTGAGATCCAGGAGGTCGATACATTAACAACATACATTTCCTCAAAGGTTAACTGGAAGAGATCCCATACAGGGATAAGTTCGCCTTTGTTGTATTTAATTTACTCTGTAACTGTGTTTTTCGTGTTTTTATTTCTATGTACAATAAAGTATATACATACATACATGCATACAACTTGTTATGGTTTTGCCCTAGTTTTGACATGACCTTGACTATGTCTTGGTTGGGGACGGGTGCTCTCACGTATGACTTTCAACAAAGAGAATTTGAAATAGAGATGGATTGTTAAAGAAAACTTTGTAGCCACAGTAAATTAACTGCCATCTTTCGACACATGGTGTTTTGAGTGGAGTCATATGCATGCAACATACATGTTGTTATATTTTTTTATGATGTAAGTAAGGGGTAAGCAAAGACATCTGCAAAGCAGAGGGGTTGAAAATGCACTGCTGGCCTTCAAGATGAGAGTAATTTATACGCAATGTTATTGAAGGTTCGAAGTTGGTATTAAAGTTAGGTACAGTAAAATTACTGTATTACGGAACCTATTTCTAATAAAAAAGAATAATTAAATGTGCTTTGTAATGAAGGGAAAGTGGTCATAGTGCAAAGTAACGTCTTCTCTAACGAAGCGTGTCACTGCCATCAAAAGGGAGCCACCGGAACTTCGCCTCGACACCCAAACGGTAACACTTATGTTCTGGAATGACATTCGATAGTGTTTGTTGCTGGCTTGTAATATTGCTAATTTAATGCCAAAAGTAGTCAAAGTCAAAGACAATATATTCTTTATTCAAATAGGCCTAGCAACAAGCACTTTTAAATCGTCAAATTTTACAAATATAATCTTAATCTAGATATCAGAGCAATTTATTGATGCAGTTATTATTGTTAAAAAAAAAAACCATTTAATTATTAAAGATATGGTAAACTTAATAATAAGAATTTCACAAAGCCGAGAAGGACAAGTCCAGTAAGTACCTAGACTTGGCTCACGAGATAACCGCGATGTGGGATGTTGATTCGACGATCATTGTCCCGATAGTCATTTCAGCGAATGGTCTCATAGCGAAGAGCCTCGACCAACACCTTGAGAGACTCTCGCTAGGTGGTTGGATCAAGGGTCAGATACAGAAGGCGGTGATCTTGGGCACGGCACGGATAGTCCGCCGGTTCCTCTCTCTGCGGCCCTGACCCTGCCCCGCTGCTGGCGGCACCTTAGGTTAGGTTTTTTATAATGTGTTTATATGTATTTTTTATTATTTTTGTATGATTTGTTGTATTTTACTTTTATATTCATATTATAAAATGCCTAATCTAAGACACAAGATAAATAAAGAGAATTTCACAAAAGGATCGTCAAACACCAAAATTGTATAAAAGGGAGAATCAACTTTTTAGCGTCACTCGTTGCCATGGTTACGATTAGTTGTCCAGGGGACAAAAGTTCATTGAAATACTGATTTTATGGTACTTAAATGTATTAAACTTGCGTTTTTGTGGTCGTTATAACCAATGTCCATAATGGGCCCCCTACTAAGCATATTAATAGAACGGCATACAACGTCTCTTCAAACAAACTGTGCCACTGTTGTCCCTTGGACAACGGGACAGGATAACAAAACAAAAAAAGTTGATTCACCCAAAAATGCTAGTCTCTAGTGACACTTATGCTTTGCAATGAAATTCGATGGTGTTTCTTGTTGGCTCGTGACATTGCCTATTAAGTGCCAAGGGTGTAACGTATCATTTCAAATAGCTGCCAAATAATTTTCAAATACACCCAAAACTTACTAATATTACTATTTTATTAAACCTTCCAAATAAAACCAATTGAGAACCTATATTATAGGTAAGCTTTGTGCACATTCCCTTAATATATTATACAATATTTACAAAAAAAAAATTGTAAATTAAAAAAAAGAAAGGTTAGGTAATATCTGTGGTAATAGTATCCGAAACAAATGTATCAGTATAAAAAGTTTCCGAACGTATTTTTAAAAATTGATTTATCAGTTCTAATGAGTCATCTCCCTCTCTTGCACCTAGGGTTGCCATCCGTCCAAGGTTTCCCCGGATTTGTCCTAGTTTAGAGGGCGTCCGGGTAGCGTCCGGGGAGGACTTCATTTGTAGTCCGTGTTTAAAAAATTAAAGCCTTAGGCCGCCCGCGACACACGCACAACCTGTTTAAAAAAAACCTGTTGACATGTCCGGGTTCTGGACTCTAAAATCCGGGGTTTTCACGCGTCTTGTCCTGGTTTCCAAATTTTAGAGATGGCAACCCTACTTGTACTTAAGCCAGCTTAACGATAAGAACACGCGGTAAGATATTTTTCACATTTAATAAAATAAATAAATAAATATTATAGGACATTATTACACAAATTGACTCCCAGAGTAAGCTCAATAAAGTTGTGTTGAGGGTACTTAGACAGCGATATATATAATATATAAATATTTATAAATACATAAATACATAGAAAACATCCATGACTCAGTACCAAATATCCATGCTCATCACACGAATAAATGCCCTTACCAGGATTTGAACCCGGGACAATCGGCTTCGTAGGCAGGGTCACTACCCCACTAGGCCAGACCGGTCTTCAAAAATAATTTGTTTCCTCCAAACCTTTGTTTAATTAAAACACCAAATACTAATACACTCGTATTGAGGTAATTAAAATAATGTATGATTTTATTTTACATTTACATTCTTGCACTTACAATAATTCTGTCTAGTTTAGAGATATGGCCGCTCACAAGCGATAGTAAAACAAGTTATCACGTCACGTTCGACAAAAATAAAGATATATCCAACACATGATCACACACACGACCCCAAGTGGTTATCACTCAAGGAACACAGTTTTTACTAGTATAGGACTTGGGAGCTAAGGGACGCATTCCATTTGCTTGCAGAGACGGGCCGTCCGATTCGAACTTTAAGATACGTCAAAAATTGCTAAAGATACTATATGGATCGGATAATTCGCATATACAGGTTGACCTTAGCCAGCCTTCCTCCAACCTTCTCAGGAATGCTCTGACGTTAATATTTTTTTAATTAGAACAAAAGGTAAAAAAATAAAATTTTCGAATAAAAGTTATTTGCAATAATCGACAACAAAAAGAAACAGACTGTGTTAATCTTTGGCAGTGTTTTTGACAATTTGTTCGAAATATTTGATAATGATGACATTTTTCAAAAGCTTATTAGTGTCATAAATAAAAAAGATAATCAAAAAAGGTTGAAGAAGGTTCCATACTATTCTTTGAGGACATTACCTTAGGAGCTACTAACACATACAGGCTGCTCCAAAGTAAAAAATCGTAATTTGTAAATTTTTTCGAAACCGCTACACCGGCTGTTATGATACTCTGTACAATGGTTCTAAATACCCTAATGCATATGTACGTTTCGGGTTTGTCCAATGGCTAGGGACACACTGTATTAGTGTCAAAAATTACGTTTTTATTTGAAGAAATGAGTGGGTATCGGGCCGTATATGTCAGTTTAATAAAACGAAAAATCTTACATAACTAGCCTCTGTCTCCTACTTCGTCCGATAGTCTTTTTATACCCAGGGTTTGACACTCAAAACACAAAGTCTGGAAGCTTATAGTTTCCAATTGCTTACCAAGATGCGTATCGGCTTATGCGAACGACGTAAAAGCTCTTTAATTAATATATTTACAATATCTAAAATAGGTGAATAGAATTCATTTTTAGTATGAGGTGGCTAGTTATTAAAGAGTGGCCAGTAATTGCGGATTTACCGCCTACCTAAGAAATTTAATTAGTCTATTTCATGTTTCATACATAAATTCATATTACCTTCATTTATGTATCACATTTCATTCAACTTTCATTTGTCGTCATCCTATTATAAACTTTTCATTCTGTTATTGTCTTTCATTCCTAAAACCACTCGTTCAATTCATTCAAATACTTGTTAAGGACCTATAGATCAAAGTACACTGGTTAACATTGAAACAAAACACGCCCGGGAACAAATGGGAACACCACACAGACCCGCAGGGAACCCTCCGCTCGATACGACCTTGGACCGATAGCAGGATTTACGCTTGGCTGCGCGCTCCTTGAGATCATTTGTAGGGTGCGATACGGGTACGATACGGGTACGATACGACGTGGTTATTACACGAGGTATCTCTTGTAGGTATTTTGTATCAAATTTGTCGTCAATAAAAGAGTCTTAGTGGATTTAAACAACAAAGTAGGTAAAATACTTTTTAAACGAAGTTGTTTTTAAACTAAACATCAATTATGGCAAGTAAAGAAGAATATTTGGCATTAAGTTCTTTTAAATAATTCTCACTTATTGATTATTATTCAGATAAAATGGAACTCATATATTTAGTGTATTATTTAATATTTTATTGAAATTTACCTAATGTACCGAGACCCCAGTGTTTGGTAACACTAAAAACACACACCAATATTATTTACTTTAAATAGTCAAAGGCCAAGAATACATACATAAAGTAAATTCTGTTTTATTTAGTGCAGGTATCTGTTGTACAAAAAACAGTATTGCAGTTCCTCGTATATAGTTACAGATTTCGCTAGAAAAACAACCCAGTTTAAAATAAAGCGACAATGTTTAATTTGGTCGCAAAGGACATATTTCGTTAAATTCCCTTTTATTTTATTTCAACACAAAACTACGTAAACGAATCAGACTCAATAGCACGAAATGCAATTCATTAAAACATTGCCCTAGGCTTTAGTACCTAATTGATGTTAATTTGGATGGAATTGTACTCCTTTATAATATATTGTAAAAGCGCGAACATAATTGAAATTTCGTGTAAATCCGAATTGTTCATGCCGTTTAAGAGAAATATTCTAGGGAGCAAAATAGACGAGTTAAATAACATAACAATTTCAGAACTAAATCAAGAAAAATCCTGATAATGAATATACCTAATTATTATTAAGAAAATAATACAACCATTTAAATCAAGGTAAATAACAGATGGTCTTCTCTTTTAGACATCTTTGTGATACAATCCTTTATTTTATGTGGAAAGTCTTATTTTTGACATTTGTGCCTACAAGTTTTTATAACATACTGTTTTATTCTGACAGTCAGTTAAATAGTAGTGGTATTAGTAATAGAAACCACTTTAACTTTAACAACTATGTCCCTATATGGATTTTTTTCTAGCTAAACTTCGAAGAGATGAGTAGAAAACTCTAATTAAATAGACAAACTTACGGGATGTACCATTACCCGTAAAAGTGCATGGCGACTTAATCAATGAATTCATTCATAATTTCTTCATGCAATTTTGCTGTACAATAAATATTTGAATAAGTAAAATCCATAAAGTATAATACTATATTACAAAGCGCATAATCGTGCCCTAACATAATGAAGCTACTTTGTTTTGTTAAATTACGAACGTATTCCTGTGGTACTTGTTTATTTAGTTACAGTAGAACCACCCAAATGTATACTCCATTACTACAATTGCAATATTACAAATCCACAGTTGCAATACGTAATTAAAATTAACGGCCCGATTCAAACTTTAATGTACGTCAAATATTAGGTCGTCTTTCCAGTTTTGTGTGAGGTGTTTCTCTCATTTTTGAAAAGATCTTGTTTCAGAAATTTAGTCATTCAAGTAATAGTCAAATATAAACTCAAGAAACAGGATTTAATCTCGTATTGAGGTTTAAATTTACCTCCGACGTTTCGAGGACGGCGTTGTCCCCGTAGAAGAAGACACCTAAACAAAGTTACTCCGGTAAATTATGGACCATATTTGGGACATTTGGACCATAGTTACCGGTTTTACGGTACTTGGGTTATTATATTACATAACGTAAACTATCAAACTTTGTTCGATTTTGGGCGTATGAAAAAAAATGTCGTAGTGTATAAAGGTCCTCAAACAATAGCGGGTAACCACGTTAAGGATACTCGCTTCGCTGCCCGCTCCTTTGTGTTTTTAACGTTTCTTACCTAATTACCCCTCCACCCCCTTCCCTAACCGACACCAAATTTTGACACAACACATATTCCAAAGTTGCACTTTTTTAAGTATGTGTTTTAAACGATGTTTTCACCTAATCGGGGTAATTAGGTAAAAAACATGTCTACCCTTATAATGGACACCAAATTTTGATACTACATCGAAATTAGTACAATTTCTAGCATCGAAAACGACTAACGTATATATTCATGCCAAGTTTAATGTAATTCAAGCATGCCATTTTAAAATGCATTAATAGTACGTTACAATACAAGTGCGAAAAATAGGAAATTCGAAACGAGTGGCGATAAATTAAAACACGACCGAAACGAGTGTTTTAAATCGACACGAGTTGTGAATTACCTATTCGCACATGTATCGTACAACGTTTTACAGTACATATGGCCCTTTAAATGTTCGACATAGTAACGTAATATGCTAATTTTCGCAGTAGTGCGGTAAAGTAGGATCATATGTACTGTAAAGACTTGAAGAGTTTGCAATATTACTACCCCCGGAGTTACACACAATGCTTGCGAAATAATTCTTAAATATGGTGACATTTCAAAAATTCGTCCGCCATTTTGTCATTCTTTGGCAGGTTAGGCATCGAAGGCACACCTATGGATGCCGATCCAGCCACGATTGAAAATTCTGTAAGAATATATTAAACGACTATTAAATTAAGATAATTAAATATTTCTTAACGTAAATAATAAAAATAAACGTCATTATTTTAAAAGTAAAACTCATATAATAATATAACCTACTTGGTTTGTATGAATTAGTGACACAATTTTAAAAAGAAGCTATAACTCCCAGGGAATAAAACGTGCCTTTGTCCTTCAGTATACCTGCATGAAATAAGATCTTTTTCTAGCAAGTTTAAAAAGAAATTTCTATAGTTACCTAATTAATAGAATCAGGCGTTACTTTGCGGAAATCCATGCTAATTAAAACAAGAAATATTACTTTGCTAATCCGCGAGAAAATAACGTGTTAGTCAATCAGTGCTAACCCGTTATACTTACTTGCGTATTTTTACATGCAATTAATGTTCCCACCCTCCCACCGCAAAAATAAATACGCAAATAAATATAACAACCCACCACCAAAAGTACAAAACTCGACACGTGTTTCGCCTCTCTACGAGGCATCCTCAGGAGATGCTGGAGATGTTGACGGTCTGACACCCGACAACTGACCAAACTGACTGACTGACTGGTCAGTTGTCGGGTGTCAGACCGTCAACATCTCCAGCATCTCCTGAGGATGCCTCGTAGAGAGGCGAAACACGTGTCGAGTTTTGTACTTTTGGTGGTGGGTTGTTATATTTATTTGCGTATTTATTTTTGCGGTGGGAGGGTGGGAACATTAATTGCATGTAAAAATACGCAAGTAAGTATAACGGGTTAGCACTGATTGACTAACACGTTATTTTCTCGCGGATTAGCAAAGTAATATTTCTTGTTTTAATTATAGTTACCTACGTTTAAAATAAAAATGCGTCTACTATCGGCAGACCGTACGCTGTATTTTATTTGCCATCGTATAAAAAATGTTTGAACAAAGTTAAATCAAAATTGGCTGGTACCTTTTTTGTATAGCCTTAATGATCCCTTTTTGTGGCGAAGGCGAAACGTCATAATGAATTTCGTTTCACGGATGATTCGGTTTGTTGGGGCTTTCTTTGGTTTCTTTTTTAAGTGACTCGTAAAAAAGTCCTAGATATAGATAAGATTGTATAATAGTAGATATGTCACTTTATTTCATATTGTATAGGAAACACGACGTCACATGTCAGCTGTCAGTTGATTTTATTGTATTTATATACTACCGAAATTTCTGCATCTTAATTTACGCAAAAGCTTCTGTAGAGAAAAATAATAAATCATATATTTTCTTCATGATAAACTAAAACTAAAATTACATAAAAAAGTATAATAGGACTACAAAAGAAATTAATAACACAAGAGTACATTCTGTTCTTCTTACTTACTTACGTAAGTACACAAAATGGGTTCGCCTCATGAATTAAATGCGATATTGATTGTAATGGTGTCTTTTAGCTCAACATATAGCTTATAGTGTCTTATAGCTGAGGTATTTCCTTTGCGCTACGACATGGGATTCTTCAAGAAGCGGGGATTTAGGGTCTCAAGCCCACCACCAAAACCAAAACCACCAAAAGTACAAAACTCGACACGTGTTTCGCCTCTCTATGAGGCATCCTCAGGAGATGCTAGAGATGTTGACGGTCTAACGTCCGACAACTGAACTTATCGTTTTTTTAGATAGTTGCATGTCTATTACACTGTTGCTTGATCTTTGCCACTAATGTAGCCTCACTGTCAAGTATATCTCTGTTAAAGGATATGTATCTCCCGGTCTCGTGGCGGATATCCTTTCTGTTTTTGCTCGAATACTAAATAACTGACCGTGTATTTTAGCGTGTCGAGGTCGATTATGAGGAGAAACCTTATGATTTTTTTATACCTCGACGGTAGCAAACAAGCATAGGGCCCGCCTGATGGTAAGCTGTCATCGTAGCCTATGAATCCTGCAAATGCAGAGGTGTTTAATGCGCGTCGCCAACCCTTTAAAAATCTGTACACTCTTTTTTGAAGAACCTCATACTGTAGACCCTCGGCAAAACCTCGGCAGGGAGCTCATTCTACAACCGGAGCATTCGCGGGAGGAAGTTTCTCTTAAACCGCACAGTGCGCGACCATGTAGGTTTTATGGTGTGAGGATGAACACCCTGCCGACGGCGAGCGTTGTGGTGATAGAAATCATGTCAAACAATTCTTCAGAGCACAGCCCATTGTACAAGCGGTAGAACACATAAGGAGGCAAAGTCACTCCTTAGACTTAAACGTTGAATATAGCTTGTGAGTTTTGGATCTTCGACGATTCGCACAGCACGCCTTTGGACTGACAAGGAAAGGTACCCAACTGTCCGGTTCGGGGTATCGTACCTTTTCGCCTATTTTTTCCTAAAAAAATCGACATTCGAAGTTTTATAATATCTTATCGCTAACTATTACACACATAAAGACGGGTGTTTTTTTTAGGAAAACTTAAGTTGAAGCAGATATAACAAAACACTTGCTCATTATTTTTTCCTGCTCTCAAACATATACTCAAACCAGCCATTAACTAGCAAGTTGCTTGAGCATCACTTTCTATAGGAGTTAGATGACTTACCGGTGTGAAGTTAGCGGCCAAAGTTATCGGCCAACGATAACCCGACCAAATTAAGAAGTTAACAGTTTTAATACGTGTATTTCCATAAAAAAGAGCTTAAGTGGGATATTAATAGGTCAATGGTGAAGAAAAAAGTGGGGCTTTATACAATTAATAGCGTATCACGATACATTTTACCAACTAGGTATCAAAAATGACTTGAACAGCCACCAACATTACGTACTACACAAGTTAACTATAAACGCATTTAAAGACATAAAGACGCTTCAAATCTATTATTCACAGAAGATGTTGATTAAATCCTCACATTTACTGTTTACAAAATACATTTACCATGATTATTAGAGTTTTTGTTAAAAAAATGAACGGCCATAAGATTCTAAGCATACAAAACTAAATTAAAACCTTTTCTAGACAGAAAGACATTTTCTAATTGATACCAACAATAAAGAGTTAATTTTTTAAAATAAAAATGCATTCAGAACCGACTTTCCTTGCTATATATAGATATTGCAACTGAATAATAGTAAGCGGCGCAACGATTCAGAACATTTTTTTTTAAAAGTTGACACAATTCTAGATTATGAAAAGTTATTATTACAACAATGAAAACCGTTAATCAAGAGCTATTGTCGAAATATTTAATATCCAAAAAAAAAACGCTTTTCAAAGTCGATTCCCGAAAAATATCCATTGGCCGAGTCAGCGGCCGAAATCTTCCTGACACAAATCACTACTTTTGACGAACTTCTAGACATTAAGACGCTTTCAAACTTACACCAACGTAGGCAGCTATCGTAGACTTTCATAAAAAGCTTTACAAACCGACTTTCCTCGCTGTCTATAGATATTGCAACACAATAATAGTTAGCGGCGGAACGATTCTGAAACAATTTTTTAAAATATTGATACAATTCCAGATCATGGAAAGTAATTATTACATCAAAGAAACCCGTAAATCCAGAGCTTTCGTCAAAGCTTTCGAAACCCAATCGTATCACTTTTCAAAGTTGTTTTCCGAAAAATATCCATTGGCCGAGTCAGCGGCTGAAAGTTTCTTGACAGAAATCAGTGATTTTGATAAGCTTCCAGAGATTAAGACGCTTAGAAACTTATACCAACGTAAGCCGCTATCATGGGCTTTCAGAAAACACTTTCAGAAACGACTTTCTTCGCTAACTATAGATTATGCACCTGAAAAATAGTTAGCGGCGGAACCATTCTGAAAATATTTTTTTATATGTTGATATATTTCTCGATTATGGAAAGTAATAATTACGTCAATGAAAACCGTAAATCCAGAGCTTTTGTCAAAGCTTTCGAAACCCAATCATATCACTTTTAAAACAAATTTCCCGACAAATATCCATTGACCGAGTCAGCGGCCGAAAACTTCCTGACACAAATCACTACTTTGGACAAACTTCTAGACATTAAGACGCTTACAAACTTACACTAACGTAGGCCGCTATCATGGGCTTTCCGAAAAAGCTTTCAGAAACGACTTTCTTCGTTAACTATAGATATTGCAACTGAAAAATAGTTAGCGGCGGAACAATTCTGAAAATATTTTTTTAAACGTTGATATATTTCTAGGTTATGGAAAGTACTAATTACATTAATGAAAACCGTAAATCGAGAGCTTTTGTCAAAGCTTTCGAAACCCAATCATATCACTTTTAAAATTTGTTTCCCGAAAAATATCCATTGGCCACGTCAGCGGCCGAAAGCTTCTTGACACAAATCACAACCTTTGACGAACTTCTAGACATTAAGACGCTTTCAAACTTACACCAACGTAAGCAGCTATCATAGGCTTTCAGAAAAAGCTTTCAAAACCGACTTTCCTCGCTAACTACAGATATTACAACTGAAAAATAGTTAGCGGCGGAACAATTCTGAAAATATTTTTTTAAATGTTGATATATTTCTAGATTTTGCAAAGGTATAATTACACTAATGAAAACCGTAAATCAAGAGCTTTTGTTAAAGCTTTCGAAACCCAATCATATCACTTTTACAATTTATTTCCCGAAAAATATCCATTGGCCACGTTAGCGGCCGAAAGCTTCTTGACACAAATCACTACTTTTGTCGAACTTGTAGACATTAAGACGCTTTCAAACTTACACCAACGTAGGCAGCTATCATAGGCTTTCAGAAAAAGCTTTCAAAACCGACTTTCCACGCTAACTTTACATATTACAACTGAAAAATCGTTAGCGGCGGAACAATTCTGAAAATATTTTTTTAAATGTTGATATATTTCTAGATTTTGTAAAGTAATAATTACATTAATGAAAACCGTAAATCGAGAGCTTTCGTCAAAGCTTTCGAAACCCAATCGTATCACTTTACAAAGTTGTTTTCCGAAAAATATCCATTGGCCGAGTCAGCGGCTGAAAGTTTCTTGACAGAAATCAGTGATTTTGATAAGCTTCCAGACATTAAGACGCTAAGAAACTTACACCAACATAAGCCGCTATCATGGGCTTTCAGAAAAAGCTTTCAGAAACGACTTTCTTCGCTAACTATAGATTATGCAACTGAAAAATAATTAGCGGCGGAACAATTCTGAAAATATTTTTTTAAATGTTGATATATTTCTCGATTATGGAAAGTAATAATTACGTCAATGAAAACCGTAAATCGAGAGCTTTTGTCAAAGCTTTCGAAACCCAATCATATCACTTTTAAAATTTGTTTGCAGAAAAATATCCTTTGGCCACGTCAGCGGCCGAAAGCTTCTTGACACAAATCACAACTTTTGACGAACTTCTAGACATTAAGACGCTTTCAAAATTACACCAACGTAGGCAGCTATCATAGGCTTTCAGAAAAAGCTTTCAACCGACTTTCCTCGCTAACTATAGATATTACAACTGAAAAATAGTTAGCGGCGGAACAATTCTGAAAATATTTTTTTTAAAGTTGATATATTTCTAGATTTTGCAAAGTAATAATTACACTAATGAAAACCGTAAATCAAGAGCTTTTGTTAAAGCTTTCGAAACCCAATCATATCACATTTACAATTAATTATCTCCCAAAAAATATCCAATGGCCACGTTAGCGGCCGAAAGCTTCTTGACACAAATCACTACTTTTGACGAACTTGTAGACATTAAGACGCTTTCAAACTTACACCAACGTAGGCAGCTATCATAGGCTTTCAGAAAAAGCTTTAAAAACCGACTTTCCTCGCTGTCTATAGATATTGCAACTATTATAATAGTTAGCGGCGGAGGGATTCTAAAAATATATTTTTAATGTTGGTACAATTCTAGATTATGGAAAGTAATTATTACAACAATGAAAACCGTTAATCAAGAGCTTTTTTCGAAACTTTTGAAATCCATAAAAATCGCTTTTCCAAGTCGTTTCCCGAAAAATATCTATTTGCCGAGTCAGCGGCCGCGGTTTTCCTGACACAAATCACTACTTTTGACGAACGTCTAGACATTAAGAAGTTTATAAATTTACACTAACGTAGGCCGCTATCATGGACTTTCAGAAAAAGCTTTCAGAAACGACATTCTTCGCTAACTATAAATATTGCAACTGAAAAATAGTTAGCGGCGGAACGATTCTGAAAATATTTTTTTAATGTTGATATATTTCTAGATTATGGAATAATAATTATAACATTAATGAAAACAGTAAATCGAGAGCTTTAGTCAATGCTTTCGAAACCCAATCATATCATTTTTTAAATTTGTTTCCTGAAAAATGTCCATTAGCCGCGTCAGCAGCCGAAAGCTGCTTGACACAAATCACTACTTTTGACGAACTTCTAGACATTAAGACACTTTCAAACTTACACCAACGTAGGCAGCTATAATAGGCTTTCAGAAAAAGCTTTCAAACCCGACTTTCCTCGCTGTCTATAGATATTGCAACTCAATAATAGTTAGCGGCGGAACGATTCTGAAAATATTTTTTTTTAATTTTGATACAATGCCATATTATGGCAAGTAATTATTATATCAAAGGAAACCGTAAATCCAGAGCTTTCGTCAAAGCTTTCGAAACCCAATTATGTCACCTTTAAAATTTGTTTCCCGAAAAATATCCATTGGCCGAGTCAGCGGCCGAAAGCTTCTTTACACAAATCACTATTTTTGACGAACGTCTAGACATTAAGAAGTTTAAAAATTTACACTAACGTAGGCCGCAATCATGGACTTTCAGAAAAAGCTTTCAGAAACGACTTTCTTCGCTAACTATAAATATTGCAACTGAAAAATAGTTAGCGGCGGAACGATTCTGAAAATATTTTTTTAATGTTGATATATTTCTAGATTATGGAAAGTAATAATTACATTAATGAACACAGTAAATCGAGAGCTTTAGTCAAAGCTTTCGAAACCCAATCATATCATTTTTTAAATTTGTTTCCTGAAAAATGTCCATTAGCCGCGTCAGCAGCCGAAAGCTGCTTGACACAAATCACTACTTTTGACGAACTTCTAGACATTAAGACACTTTCAAACTTACACCAACGTAGGCAGCTATAATAGGCTTTCAGAAAAAGCTTTCAAACCCGACTTTCCTCGCTGTCTATAGATATTGCAACTCAATAATAGTTAGCGGCGGAACGATTCTGAAAATATTTTTTTTAAATTTTGATACAATGCCATATTATGGCAAGTAATTATTATATCAAAGGAAACCGTAAATCCAGAGCTTTCGTCAAAGCTTTCGAAACCCAATTATGTCACCTTTAAAATTTGTTTCCCGAAAAATATCCATTGGCCGAGTCAGCGGCCGAAAGCTTCTTTACACAAATCACTATTTTTGACGAACGTCTAGACATTAAGAAGTTTAAAAATTTACACTAACGTAGGCCGCAATCATGGACTTTCAGAAAAAGCTTTCAGAAACGACTTTCTTCGCTAACTATAAATATTGCAACTGAAAAATAGTTAGCGGCGGAACGATTCTGAAAATATTTTTTTAATGTTGATATATTTCTAGATTATGGAAAGTAATAATTACATTAATGAACACAGTAAATCGAGAGCTTTAGTCAAAGCTTTCGAAACCCAATCATATCATTTTTAAAATTTGTTTCCTGAAAAATGTCCATTGGCCGCGTCAGCAGCCGAAAGCTGCTTGACACAAATCACTACTTTTGACGAACTTCTAGACATTAAGACACTTTCAAACTTACACCAACGTAGGCAGCTATAATAGGCTTTCAGAAAAAGCTTTCAAAACCGACTTTCCTCGCTATCTATAGATATTGCAACTCAATAATAGTTAGCGGCGGAACGATTCTGAATATATTTTTTTTAAATTTTGATACAATTCCAGATTATGGCAAGTAATTATTATATCAAAGGAAACCGTAAATCCAGAGCTTTCGTCAAAGCTTTCGAAACCCAGTTATATCACTTTTAAAAAAAAATTCCCGAAAAATATCCATTGGCCGAGTCAGCGGCCAAAAGCTTCTTGACACAAATCACTACTTTTGACGAACTTCTAGACATTAAGACGCTTTCAAACTTACACCAACGTAGCCAGATATCATAGGCTTTCAGAAAAATCTTTAAAAACCGACTTTACTCGCTGTCTATAGATATTGCAACTATTATAATAGTTAGCGGCGGAACGATTCTGAAAATATTTAATTAAATATTGACACAATTCTAGATTATGGAAAGTAATTATTACAACAATGAAAACCGTTAATCAAGAGCTTTTGTCGAAATTTTTAAAATCCAAAAAAATCGCTTTTCAAAGTCGATTCCCGAAAAATATCCATTGGCCGAGTCAGCGGCCGAAATCTTCCTGACACAAATCACTACTTTTGAGGAACGTCTAGACATTAAGAAGTTTATAAATTTGCACTAACGTAGGCCGCAATCATGGACTTTCAGAAAAAGCTTTCAGAAACGACTTTCTTCGCTAACTATAAATATTGCAACTGAAAAATAGTTAGCGGCGGAACGATTCTGAAAATATTTTTTTAATGTTGATATATTTCTAGATTATGGAAAGTAATAATTACATTAATGAACAAAGTAAATCGAGAGCTTTAGTCAAAGCTTTCGAAACCCAATCATATCATTTTTAAAATTTGTTTCCTGAAAAATGTCCATTGGCCGCGTTAGCAGCCGAAAGCTGCTTGACACAAATCACTACTTTTGACGAACTTCTAGACATTAAGACACTTTCAAACTTACACCAACGTAGGCAGCTATAATAGGCTTTCAGAAAAAGCTTTCAAAACCGACTTTCCTCGCTATCTATAGATATTGCAACTCAATAATAGTTAGCGGCGGAACGATTCTGAAAATATATTTTTTTTAAATTTTGATACAATTCCAGATTATGGCAAGTAATTATTATATCAAAGGAAACCGTTAATCCAGAGCTTCCGTCAAAGCTTTCGAAACACAATTATATCACTTTTAAAAAAATATTCCCGAAAAATATCCATTGGCCGAGTCAGCGGCCAAAAGCTTCTTGACACAAATCACTACTTTTGACGAACTTCTAGACATTAAGACGCTTTCAAACTTACACCAACGTAGGCAGCTATCATAGGCTTTCAGAAAAAGCTTTCAAAACCGACTTTCGTCGCTAACTATAGATATTACAACTGAAAAATAGTTAGCGGCGGAACAATTCTGAAAATATTTTTTTAAAAGTTTATATATTTCTAGATTATGGAAAGTAATAATTACATTAATGAACACAGTAAATCGAGAGCTTTAGTCAAAGCTTTCGAAACCCAATCATATCATTTTTTAAATTTGTTTCATGAAAAATATCCATTGGCCGCGTCAGCAGCCGAAAGCTGCTTGACACAAATCACTACTTTTGACGAACTTCTAGACATTAAGACACTTTCAAACTTACACCAACGTAGGCAGCTATAATAGGCTTTCAGAAAAAGCTTTCAAAACCGACTTTACTCGCTGTCTATAGATATTGCAACTATTATAATAGTTAGCGGCGGAACGATTCTGAAAATATTTAATTAAATATTGACACAATTCTAGATTATGGAAAGTAATTATTACAACAATGAAAACCGTTAATCAAGAGCTTTTGTCAAAATTTTTAAAATCCAAAAAAATCGCTTTTCAAAGTCGATTCCCGAAAAATATCCATTGGCCGAGTCAGCGGCCGAAATCTTCCTGACACAAATCACTACTTTTGAGGAACGTCTAGACATTAAGAAGTTTATAAATTTGCACTAACGTAGGCCGCAATCATGGACTTTCAGAAAAAGCTTTCAGAAACGACTTTCTTCGCTAACTATAGATATTGCAACTCAATAATAGTTAGCGGCAGAACGATTCTGAAAATATTTTTTTAAATGTTGATATATTTCTAGATTTTGCAAAGTAATAATTACATTAATGAAAACCGTAAATCGAGAGCTTTCGTCAAAGCTTTCGAAACCCAATCGTATTACTTTACAAAGTTGTTTTCCGAAAAATATCCATTGGCCGAGTCAGCGGCTGAAAGTTTCTTGACAGAAATCAGTGATTTTGATAAGCTTCCAGACATTAAGACGCTAAGAAACTTACACCAACATAAGCCGCTATCATGGGCTTTCAGAAACGACTTTCTTCGCTATCTATAGATTATGCAACTGAAAAATAATTAGCGGCGGAACAATTCTGAAAATATTTTTTTAAATGTTGATATATTTCTCGATTATGGAAAGTAATAATTACGTCAATGAAAACCGTAAATCGAGAGCTTTTGTCAAAGCTTTCGAAACCCAATCATATCACTTTTAAAATTTGTTTCCAGAAAAATATCCTTTGGCCACGTCAGCGGCCGAAAGCTTCTTGACACAAATCACAACTTTTGACGAACTTCTAGACATTAAGACGCTTTCAAACTTACACCAACGTAGGCAGCTATCATAGGCTTTCAGAAAAAGCTTTCAAAACCGACTTTCGTCGCTAACTATAGATATTACAACTGAAAAATAGTTAGCGGCGGAACAATTCTGAAAATATTTTTTTAAAAGTTTATATATTTCTAGATTATGGAAAGTAATAATTACATTAATGAACACAGTAAATCGAGAGCTTTAGTCAAAGCTTTCGAAACCCAATCATATCATTTTTTAAATTTGTTTCATGAAAAATATCCATTGGCCGCGTCAGCAGCCGAAAGCTGCTTGACACAAATCACTACTTTTGACGAACTTCTAGACATTAAGACACTTTCAAACTTACACCAACGTAGGCAGCTATAATAGGCTTTCAGAAAAAGCTTTCAAAACCGACTTTCCTCGCTATCTATAGATATTGCAACTCAATAATAGTTAGCGGCGGAACGATTCTGAAAATATTTTTTTTAAATTTTGATACAATGCTATATTATGGCAAGTAATTATTATATCAAAGGAAACCGTAAATCCAGAGCTTTCGTCAAAGCTTTCGAAACCCAATTATATCACCTTTAAAATTTGTTTCCCGAAAAATATCCATTGGCCGAGTCAGCGGCCGAAAGCTTCTTTACACAAATCACTATTTTTGACGAACGTCTAGACATTAAGAAGTTTATAAATTTACACTAACGTAGGCCGCAATCATGGACTTTCAGAAAAAGCTGTCAGAAACGACTTTCTTCGCTGACTATAAATATTGCAACTGAAAAATAGTTAGCGGCGGAACGATTCTGAAAATATTTTTTTAATGTTGATATATTTCTAGATTATGGAAAGTAATAATTACATTAATGAACACAGTAAATCGAGAGCTTTAGTCAAAGCTTTCGAAACCCAATCATATCATTTTTTAAATTTGTTTCATGAAAAATATCCATTGGCCGCGTCAGCAGCCGAAAGCTGCTTGACACAAATCACTACTTTTGACGAACTTCTAGACATTAAGACACTTTCAAACTTACACCAACGTAGGCAGCTATAATAGGCTTTCAGAAAAAGCTTTCAAAACCGACTTTACTCGCTGTCTATAGATATTGCAACTATTATAATAGTTAGCGGCGGAACGATTCTGAAAATATTTAATTAAATATTGACACAATTCTAGATTATGGAAAGTAATTATTACAACAATGAAAACCGTTAATCAAGAGCTTTTGTCGAAATTTTTAAAATCCAAAAAAATCGCTTTTCAAAGTCGATTCCCGAAAAATATCCATTGGCCGA
The DNA here is from genome assembly GCF_033807575.1 of Cydia pomonella. Classification (NCBI taxonomy): domain Eukaryota; kingdom Metazoa; phylum Arthropoda; class Insecta; order Lepidoptera; family Tortricidae; genus Cydia; species Cydia pomonella. The sequence continues at coordinate 25,221 of NW_026907807.1, read as the reverse complement.
GTCAGCGGCCGAAATCTTCCTGACACAAATCACTACTTTTGAGGAACGTCTAGACATTAAGAAGTTTATAAATTTGCACTAACGTAGGCCGCAATCATGGACTTTCAGAAAAAGCTTTCAGAAACGACTTTCTTCGCTAACTATAGATATTGCAACTCAATAATAGTTAGCGGCAGAACGATTCTGAAAATATTTTTTTAAATGTTGATATATTTCTAGATTTTGCAAAGTAATAATTACATTAATGAAAACCGTAAATCGAGAGCTTTCGTCAAAGCTTTCGAAACCCAATCGTATTACTTTACAAAGTTGTTTTCCGAAAAATATCCATTGGCCGAGTCAGCGGCTGAAAGTTTCTTGACAGAAATCAGTGATTTTGATAAGCTTCCAGACATTAAGACGCTAAGAAACTTACACCAACATAAGCCGCTATCATGGGCTTTCAGAAACGACTTTCTTCGCTATCTATAGATTATGCAACTGAAAAATAATTAGCGGCGGAACAATTCTGAAAATATTTTTTTAAATGTTGATATATTTCTCGATTATGGAAAGTAATAATTACGTCAATGAAAACCGTAAATCGAGAGCTTTTGTCAAAGCTTTCGAAACCCAATCATATCACTTTTAAAATTTGTTTCCAGAAAAATATCCTTTGGCCACGTCAGCGGCCGAAAGCTTCTTGACACAAATCACAACTTTTGACGAACTTCTAGACATTAAGACGCTTTCAAACTTACACCAACGTAGGCAGCTATCATAGGCTTTCAGAAAAAGCTTTCAAAACCGACTTTCGTCGCTAACTATAGATATTACAACTGAAAAATAGTTAGCGGCGGAACAATTCTGAAAATATTTTTTTAAAAGTTTATATATTTCTAGATTATGGAAAGTAATAATTACATTAATGAACACAGTAAATCGAGAGCTTTAGTCAAAGCTTTCGAAACCCAATCATATCATTTTTTAAATTTGTTTCATGAAAAATATCCATTGGCCGCGTCAGCAGCCGAAAGCTGCTTGACACAAATCACTACTTTTGACGAACTTCTAGACATTAAGACACTTTCAAACTTACACCAACGTAGGCAGCTATAATAGGCTTTCAGAAAAAGCTTTCAAAACCGACTTTCCTCGCTATCTATAGATATTGCAACTCAATAATAGTTAGCGGCGGAACGATTCTGAAAATATTTTTTTTAAATTTTGATACAATGCTATATTATGGCAAGTAATTATTATATCAAAGGAAACCGTAAATCCAGAGCTTTCGTCAAAGCTTTCGAAACCCAATTATATCACCTTTAAAATTTGTTTCCCGAAAAATATCCATTGGCCGAGTCAGCGGCCGAAAGCTTCTTTACACAAATCACTATTTTTGACGAACGTCTAGACATTAAGAAGTTTATAAATTTACACTAACGTAGGCCGCAATCATGGACTTTCAGAAAAAGCTGTCAGAAACGACTTTCTTCGCTGACTATAAATATTGCAACTGAAAAATAGTTAGCGGCGGAACGATTCTGAAAATATTTTTTTAATGTTGATATATTTCTAGATTATGGAAAGTAATAATTACATTAATGAACACAGTAAATCGAGAGCTTTAGTCAAAGCTTTCGAAACCCAATCATATCATTTTTAAAATTTGTTTCCTGAAAAATGTCCATTGGCCGCGTCAGCAGCTGAAAGCTGCTTGACACAAATCACTACTTTTGACGAACTTCTAGACATTAAGACACTTTCAAACTTACACCAACGTAGGCAGCTATAATAGGCTTTAAGAAAAAGCTTTCAAAACCGACTTTCCTCGCTATCTATAGATATTGCGACTCAATAATAGTTAGCGGCGGAACGATTCTGAAAATAATTTTTTAAATGTTGATATGTTTCTAGATTTTGCAAAGTAATAATTACATTAATGAAAACCGTAAATCGAGAGCTTTAGTCAAAGCTTTCGAAACCCAATCATATCATTTTTAAAATTTGTTTCCTGAAAAATGTCCATTGGCCGCGTCAGCAGCTGAAAGCTGCTTGACACAAATCACTACTTTTGACGAACTTCTAGACATTAAGACACTTTCAAACTTACACCAACGTAGGCAGCTATAATAGGCTTTCAGAAAAAGCTTTCAAAACCGACTTTCCTCGCTATCTATAGATATTGCGACTCAATAATAGTTAGCGGCGGAACGATTCTGAAAATATTTTTTTAAATGTTGATATGTTTCTAGATTTTGCAAAGTAATAATTACGTCAATGAAAACCGTAAATCGAGAGCTTTTGTCAAAGCTTTCGAAACCCAATCATATCACTTTTAAAATTTGTTTCCAGAAAAATATCCTTTGGCCACGTCAGCGGCCGAAAGCTTCTTGACACAAATCACAACTTTTGACGAACTTCTAGACATTAAGACGCTTTCAAACTTACACCAACGTAGGCAGCTATCATAGGCTTTCAGAAAAAGCTTTCAAAACCGACTTTCCTCGCTAACTATAGATATTACAACTGAAAAATAGTTAGCGGCGGAACAATTCTGAAAATATTTTTTTAAAAGTTGATATATTTCTAGATTTTGCAAAGTAATAATTACACTAATGAAAACCGTAAATTAAGAGCTATTGTTAAAGCTTTCGAAACCCAATCATATCACATTTACAATTTATCTCCCAAAAAATATCCAATGGCCACGTTAGCGGCCGAAAGCTTCTTGACACAAATCACTACTTTTGACGAACTTGTAGACATTAAGACGCTTTCAAACTTACACCTACGTAGGCAGCTATCACAGGCTTTCAGAAAAAGCTTTCAAAACCGACTTTCCTCGCTAACTATAGATATTACAACTGAAAAATAGTAAGCGGGGGAACAATTCTGTTTTTTTTTTTTTTAAAGTTGACACAATTCTAGATTATGAAAAGTTATTATAACAACAATGAAAACCGTAAATCGAGAGCTTTTGTCAAAGCTTTCGAAACCCAATCATATCACTTTTAAAATTTGTTTCCAGAAAAATATCCTTTGGCCACGTCAGCGGCCGAAAGCTTCTTGACACAAATCACAACTTTTGACGAACTTCTAGACATTAAGACGCTTTCAAACTTACACCAACGTAGGCAGCTATCATAGGCTTTCAGAAAAAGCATTCAAAACCGACTTTCCTCGCTAACTATAGATATTACAACTGAAAAATAGTTAGCGGCGGAACAATTCTGAAAATATTTTTTTAAAAGTTTATATATTTCTAGATTATGGAAAGTAATAATTACATTAATGAACACAGTAAATCGAGAGCTTTATTCAAAGCTTTCGAAACCCAATCATATCATTTTTAAAATTTGTTTCCTGAAAAATGTCCATTGGCCGCGTCAGCAGCCGAAAGCTGCTTGACACAAATCACTACTTTTGACGAACTTCTAGACATTAAGACACTTTCAAACTTACACCAACGTAGGCAGCTATAATAGGCTTTCAGAAAAAGCTTTCAAAACCGACTTTCCTCGCTATCTATAGATATTGCAACTCAATAATAGTTAGCGGCGGAACGATTCTGAAAATATTTTTTTTTAATTTTGATACAATGCTATATTATGGCAAGTAATTATTATATCAAAGGAAACCGTAAATCCAGAGCTTTCGTCAAAGCTTTCGAAACCCAATTATATCACCTTTAAAATTTGTTTCCCGAAAAATATCCATTGGCCGAGTCAGCGGCCGAAAGCTTCTTTACACAAATCACTATTTTTGACGAACGTCTAGACATTAAGAAGTTTATAAATTTACACTAACGTAGGCCGCAATCATGGACTTTCAGAAAAAGCTTTCAGAAACGACTTTCTTCGCTGACTATAAATATTGCAACTGAAAAATAGTTAGCGGCGGAACGATTCTGAAAATATTTTTTTAATGTTGATATATTTCTAGATTATGGAAAGTAATAATTACATTAATGAACACAGTAAATCGAGAGCTTTAGTCAAAGCTTTCGAAACCCAATCATATCATTTTTTAAATTTGTTTCCTGAAAAATGTCCATTGGCCGCGTCAGCAGCTGAAAGCTGCTTGACACAAATCACTACTTTTGACGAACTTGTAGACATTAAGACGCTTTCAAACTTACACCAACGTAGGCAGCTATCACAGGCTTTCAGAAAAAGCTTTCAAAACCGACTTTCCTCGCTAACTATAGATATTACAACTGAAAAATAGTAAGCGGGGGAACAATTCTGTTTTTTTTTTTTAAATTTACACAATTCTAGATTATGAAAAGTTATTATAACAACAATGAAAACCGTAAATCGAGAGCTTTTGTCAAAGCTTTCGAAACCCAATCATATCACTAATTTTGATAGAATTCCAGATTATGGCAAGTAAACATTATGTCAAAGGGAACCGTAAATCCAGAGCTTTCGTCAAAGATTTCGAAACCCAATTACTCTAACGATTATATTATTCTAACGATTCTGAAAATATTTTTTTAATGTTGATATATTTCTAGATTATGGAAAGTAATAATTACATTAATGAACACAGTAAATCGAGAGCTTTAGTCAAAGCTTTCGAAACCCAATCATATCATTTTTTAAATTTGTTTCCTGAAAAATGTCCATTGGCCGCGTCAGCAGCTGAAAGCTGCTTGACACAAATCACTACTTTTGAGGAACGTCTAGACATTAAGAAGTTTATAAATTTACACTAAAGTAGGCCGCTATCATGGACTTTCAGAAAAAGCTTTCAGAAACGACTTTCTTCGCTAACTGTAAATATTGCAACTGAAAAATAGTTAGCGGCGGAACGATTCTGAAAATATTTTTTTAATGTTGATATATTTCTAGATTATGGAAAGTTATAATTACATTAATGAAAACAGTAAATCGAGAGCTTTAGTCAAAGCTTTCGAAACCCAATCATATCATTTTTAAAATTTGTTTCCTGAAAAATGTCCATTGGCCGCGTCAGTAGCCGAAAGCTGTTTGACACAAATCACTACTTTTGATGAACTTCTAGACATTAAGACACTTTCAAACTTACACCAACGTAGGCAGCTATAATAGGCTTTCAGAAAAAGCTTTCAAACCCGACTTTCCTCGCTGTCTATAGATATTGCAACTCAATAATATTTAGCGGCGGAACGATTCTGAAAATATATATTTTTTATTTTGATAGAATTCCAGATTATGGCAAGTAATTATTATATCAAAGAGAACCGTAAATCCAGAGCTTTCTTCAAAGCTTTCGAAACCCAATTATATCACTTTTAAAATTTGTTTCCCGAAATCATCCATTGGCCGATTCAGCGGCCGAAAGCTATTTTACACAAATCACTACTTTTGACGAACTTCTAGACATTAAGACGCTTTCAAACTTACACCAACGTAGGCAGATATCATAGGCTTTCAGAAAAAGCTTTAAAAACTGACTTTCCTCGCTGTCTATAGATATTGCATCTATTATAATAGTTAGCGGCGGAAGGATTCTAAAAATATATTTTTAATGTTGATACAATTCTAGATTATGGAAAGTAATAATTACATTAATGAACAGTAAATCAAGAGCTTTAGTCAAAGCTTTCGAAACCCAATCATATCACTTTTAAAATTTGTTTCCTGAAAAATATCCATTGGCCGCGTGAGCAGCCGAAAGCTGCTTGACACAAATCACTACTTTTGACGAACTTCTAGACATTAAGACACTTTCAAACTTACACCAACGTAGGCAGCTATAATAGGCTTTCAGAAAAAGCTTTCAAACCCGACTTTCCTCGCTGTCTATAGATATTGCAACTCAATAATAGTTAGCGACGGAACGATTCTGAAAATATATATTTTTTATTTTGATAGAATTCCAGATTATGGCAAGTAATTATTATATCAAAAGGAACCGTAAATCCAGAGCTTTCGTCAAAGCTTTCGAAACCCAATTATATCACTTTAAAAATTTGTTTCCCGAAAAACATCCATTGGCCGATTCAGCGGCCGAAAGCTTCTTTACACAAATCACTACTTTTGACGAACTTCTAGACATTAAGACGCTTTCAAACTTACACCAACGTAGGCAGATATCATAGGCTTTCAGAAAAAGCTTTAAAAACTGACTTTCCTCGCTGTCTATAGATATTGCAACTATTATAATAGTTAGCGGCGGAAGGATTCTGAAAATATTTAATTAAATAATGACACAATTCTAGATTATGGAAAATAATTATTAGAACAATGATAACCGTTAATCAAGCTTTTGTCGAAATTATAAAATCCAAAAAAATCGCTTTTCAAAGTCGATTCCCGAAAAATATCCATTGGCCGAGTCAGCGGCCGAAATCTTCCTGACACAAAGCACTACTTTTGACGAACTTCTAGACATTGGGACGCTTTCAAACTTACACCAACGTAGGCAGCTATCATGGGCTTTCATAAAAAGCTTTCAAAACCGACTTTCCACGCTGTCTATAGATATTGCAACACAATAATAGTTAGCGGCGGAATGATTCTGAAACAATTTTTTTAAATATTGATACAATTCCAGATTATGGAAAGTAACTATTACATTAAAGAATACCGTTAATCCAGAGCGTTCGTCAAAGCTTTCGAAACCCAATCGTATCACTTTTCAAAGTTGTTTTCCGAAAAATATCCATTGGCCGAGACAGCGGCTGAAAGTTTCTTGACAGAAATCAGTGATTTTGATAAGCTTCCAGAAATTAAGACGCTTAGAAACTTACACCAACGTAAGCCGCTATCATGGGCTTTCAGAAAAAGCTTTCAGAAACGACTTTCTTCGCTACAACTGAAAAATAGTTAGGGGCGGAAAATTTCTAAAAATATTTTTTTAAATGTTGATATAATTTGTAGATTATGGAAAATAATAATTACGTCAATGAAAACCGTAAATCCAGAGCTTTTGTCAAAGCTTTCGAAACCCAATCATATCACTTTAAAAAAAAAAATCCCGAAAAATATCCATTGGCCGAGTCAGCGGCCCAAAACTTCCTGACACAAATCACTACTTTGGACAAACTTCTAGACATCAAGACGCATTCAAACTTATTCCAACGTAGGCAGCTACCATGAGCTTTCTGAAAAATCTTTCAAAACCGACTTTCCTCGCTGTCTAAAGATATTGCAATTGAGAAATAGTTAGCGGCGGAACGATTCTAAAAATATATTTTTAATGTTGATACAATTCTAGATTATGGGAAGTAATTATAACAATAATGAAAACTGTTAATCTAGAGCTTTTGTCGAAACATTTGAAAACCATAAAAATCGCTTTTCAAATTCGTTTCCCGAAAAATATCCATTGGCCGTGTCAGCGGCCGAAATCTTCCTAACACAAATCACTACTTTTGACGAACTTCTAGACATTAAGACGCTTATAAACTTACACTAACTTAAGCTGCTATCATGGGCTTTCAGAAAAAGCTTTCAGAAACGACTTTCTTCCTTAACTATAGATATTACAACTGAAAAAAAGTTAGCGGCGGAACAATTCTGAAAATATTTTTTTAAACGATGATATATTTCTAGGTTATGGAAAGTAATAATTACCAGTGGCGTAGCGCGGGGGGGGGCTAGGGGGGCCATGGCCCCGGGCGGCACATGAGGGGGCGGCAAACACGGCATTAAAAAAAATTAAGAATTCAAAATTTTCAAATCGCGCCACGAAAACGAACGGCGCTAGGCGAGGGGACCTACCTAGGGAATGCAAACCGGTTTTAACCGAAAAAGAAAAAACCGGTTAAAACCGGTTTTTTGACGGAAACCCAAAACCTTACTTACTGACAGACATTAAAGTTTTAAAGGAAACTCGCAAATAAAAATAAATGACATGTCGTATGCACGAAACATATACCCACACTTTTTTTTTGCCAAATTTAACCAAAAGTCATCCAACATTTTTTGCTCCTTATGACCTCAGGAATGCGAGGTTAAATCTGTCTGTTTACTTGTTCCCACATTGTATACAGAGTTTAGTAGGTAAAATATGTTTTGTTGTATTTCTTTATCAAAAACAGTGGTGGGCCAAGTACGGCCCGCGGGCCAGCTCCGGCCTGCGAAAGGATTTTATCCCGCCCGCCATGATATTTAGTATATGGCATTGACCCATGATAATCGCAGATCAAAATTCAGTTTTACTGCAATTCTGGCCCTCCTCTTAAATTTCGTAAAAAAATCCCCCTATGAAGAAAGATTGCCCACCACTGATCTAAAAGATGATAAATATAAAGCTTTTTCTGTGTGATTATTTCAGATGAGATTGTTTTTTCATAATTGTTTACGCTGATTTTTAGAGCCGTTTATTTTAAAATCGTTTTAGTAGTCGAGTTTTAGTTTTTGAACTTATTTTTTGTATTTTACAATTTTTACGGAACTTTTTCTTATCTATTAACTAATGTTGATTATAAACGGGGCGGCAAATTTCTGATGGGCCCCGGGCGGCAAGAGCACACGCTACGCCGCTGATAATTACATTAATGAAAACCGTAAATCGAGATCTTTTGTCAAAGCTTTCGAAACCCAATCATATCACTTTTAAAATCTGTTTCCCGATAAATATCCATTGGCCACATCAGCGGCCGAAAGCTTCTTAACACAAATCACTACCTTTGACGAACTTCTAGATTTCAAGACGCTTTCAAACTTACACCAACCTAGGCAGCTATCATAGGCTTTCAGAAAAAGCTTTTAAAACCGACTTTCCTCGCTGTCTATAAATATTGCAACTCAATAATAGTTAGCGGCGGAACGATTCTGAAAATATTTAATTAAATATTGATACAAGTAATTATTACATCATCGAAAACCGTTAATCTAGAGCTTTTGTCAAAGCTTTTGAAATCCAGTCAAATCACTTTTCACAGTCGTTTCCCGAATAGTATCCATCAATAGTCAGCAGCTGAAAGCTTCTTGAAACAACTTAATGATTTTGAGAAACTTGTAGACATTCAGAATTTAAGACGCTTAGAAACTTACACCAACGTAGGCAGCTGTCAGCCTATCATGGGCCTTCAGAAAAAGATTTCAGAACCGACTTTCTTCGCTAACCATAGATCTTGAAACTGAAAAATATCTAGCGTCGGTACGAATCTGAAATTTTTTATTTAAGTATAGATACTTTACTAGATATTGAAAGTAATTATTACCTCATCGACAACCGTAAATCCAGAGCTTTTGACAAAGCTTTTGGAACCCAGTCAAATCACTATTCAAAGTTGTTTTTTACATTTAGTGAATTATGTATACATAATATTGTAAATGTTAAATGAAACCACGGAGGAGAAGTTTCCCTTTTTCATGTAAATACATACTCCCTGCAGTTTTTGTTTATTTATGAGAGAGATGTTACTTTTAATTTTACTGAAACCCAATGATTAATCTTAAGATCGTAGTTAAAATTTAGTAAGGAAAAATATATCACATTATAAATATATATATACATATATATATATATATATAGTATGTTAATATTTACAATGATTGATTTTTTTGCCCTAAAACATCAATTTAAGTACCTGATTCTCTTTTGTAGTAGTACTAGTTTGACCGTTCAAAACATGTATCACACTTATTTATACCAAACTGTTATTAGCACTATAAGTACATACAAATACTTATAAATATGTTATTTTATCAATTAAAATGTAAGCAATGATTCAGTCATTATAAAGTTTTTTTTTTTACATAATTATATAATAAATTGTCAAGCGTATCTATTGACGCCTACATTAAATAAATAAAAATAAAAAATAATGGACATCCTTACACAAATTGACTGAGCTCCATCACAATAAGCTCAAGAAGGCTTGTGTTGTGGGTACTCAGACAACGATAAGTATAATACTTACATATAAATACTTAAATACATAGAAAACACCCATGACTCAGGAGCAAATATCAGGATCAAATGCCCTTACCGGGATATGAACCCAGGAACATCAGCTTCATAGGCAGGGCCACTATCCACTCGGCCTGTCCGGTCACCAAAACATTAAATAAAATTAAAACATTTATGTTACCAGACTTGTACACTACCGTCAAAAAGTTTAAGACCAAACACAATTTTTAGTTTTATTTTCAGGAACACGTTTAGAATAGAATAGAATAGAATAGAATTTGTTTTATTCATAAACACACAAACAGTAATAGACAGACATAAAAGAGAACATAGTGAGAGTAAAGTGTCACGAAATGGCCTCATCTCAGCATGTTGCTGGCGACTTCCAGCGCTGATCTTCCGATGAGACCATCGAGTGCGAAATAATCACGGAAGGTAACAGAAAAAAGGAAAGAAACATGAAATAAACATGACGAACATACTTAACACTAAATAAAATTGCACGTTTGATCGCTAAACCTTTAGTTTTGCAAGAAGATAACGATTTCAAACATTCGGCAAAGATCTGTAGAGGCTACACAGTTAATAAAAAACAGCAAGGTGTGTTAAAAACAATTTGGCCACCGCAATCACCAGACCTTAACCGGATCGAGCTTTCATGTTACTACACAAACTTGTATAAATAATGTCAAGATTACTCTATAGTGGAAAAGCGTCGAGGATTTTTCGATGAGAAATATATGCCTTTTTAGGGTTCCGTAGCCAAATGGCAAAAAACGGAACCCTTATAGATTCGTCATGTCCGTCTGTCTGTCCAATTCTGTCACAGCCACTTTTTTCCGAAACTATAAGAGCTATACTGTTCAAGCTTAGTAAGTGGATGTATTCTATGAACCGCATTAAGATGTTCACACAAAAATAGAAAAAAAACAATAAATTTTGGGGGTTCCCCATACTTAGAACTGAAACTCAAAAAATCTTTTTTCATCAAACCCATACGTGTGGGGTATCTATGGATAGGTCTTCAAAAATGATATTGAGGTTTCTAATATCATTTTTTTCTAAAATGAATAGTTTGCGCGAGAGACACTTCCAAAGTGGTAAAATGTGTGCCCCCCCCCCCCCCCCCACCCCCGTAACTTCTAAAATAACAGAATGAAAAAACTAAAAAAAATATATGATATACATTGTCATGCAAACTTCCACCGAAAATTGGTTTGAACGAGATCTAGTAAGTAGTTTTTTTTTTTAATACGTCATAAAATTTTAAAAAAATATTTTTTTCATCAAACCCATACGTGTGGGGTATCTATGGATAGGTCTTCAAAAATGATATTTAGGTTTCTAATATCATTTTTTTCTAAACTGAATAGTTTGCGCGAGAGACACTACCAAAGTGAAAAAATGTGTCGTCCCCCCCCCCGTAACTTCTAAAATCACAGAATGAAAAATCTAAAAAAAATATATGATATACATTACCATGCAAACTTCCAGCGAAAATTGGTTTGAACGAGATCTAGTGAGTAGTTTTTTTTTAATACGTCATAAAATTAAAAAAAAATTTTTTCATCAAACCCATACGTGTGGGGTATCTATGGATAGGTCTTCAAAAATGATATGTAGGTTCCTAATATCATTTTTTTCTAAACTGAATAGTTTGCGCGAGAGACACTTTCAAAATGGTAAAATGTGTGTTCAAAGTGGTAAAATGTTGAACAAGATCTAGCAAGTAGATGTTTTTTTAATACGTCTCAAATGGTACGGAACCCTTCATGCGCGAGTCCGACTCGCACTTGGCCGCTTTTTTAATAGATTCTGATTAATAAATTGTTTAACGCTTTCTTTTTCGGATTGTAGGTATCTACTGCAAATTTGTATTTTCGAAAAAAAAACTTTAATATTATATTATTATTTGCATATTTTGTGTTTGTTCTTAAACTTTTTGACGGTAGTGTATATGACATGATGTACAGTCAGCATCAAAAGTAGCGGATGAAACAACGCGCCAAAAGTATCTGATATTCGGGATAACTTTTCCAAATATAGATAAATTTCTAGAATTCGCGTTCCAAAGTATATCTTTTACAGTCTTTGTTGTTCTATATTAAAGACATCACTTTTTGTTAAGCTGTTACAGAATGGTAGATACTTATGAAACGTTATTTGATCCGCTGCTTTTGATGCTGACTGTACATGTATGTATTAATTTCAATTGCTTGAATAATCTTTACACAGTAGGCAAGTTTTGTTAAGATGTGTTATTTTCTCAGACACAGTTAGAAGACGAACTTCAGAAGATGTCAGTAAACAGGATTGTTCAGCGTGCGTCTTCCTATAACACACGTGACACTTAAAATAGGTATCACTATCTATCACGTCACGACCACAACTCATTCACATATTAAAAACTGGATCGCTATTTTTCAATTGCAATATCTTTAGACAGCGAGGAAAGTCGGTTTTGAAAGATTTTTCAGAAAGCTCATGATAGCTGCCTACGTTGGAAAAAGTTTGAATGCGTCTTACTATCTAGAAGTTTGTCAAAAGTAGTGATTTGTGTCAGGAAGATTTCGGCCGCTGACCCGGCCAAGGGATATTTTTCGGGAAACAAATTTTAAAAGTGATATAAATGGGTTTCGAAAGCTTTGACGAAAGCTCTCGATTAACGGTTTTCTTTGATGTAATAATTACTTTTCATAATTTGGAATTGTATCAATATTTATAATAATAATAATAATAATTCAGCCTATATACGTCCCACTGCTGGGCACAGGCCTCCTCTCATGTGCGAGAGGGCTCGAGCTATAGTCCCCACGCTAGCCCAATGCGGATTGGGGACTTCACATACACCTTTGAATTTCTTCTCAGATGTATGCAGGTTTCCTCACGATGTTTTCCTTCACCGAAAAGCTAGTGGTAAATATCAAATGATATTTCGTACATAAGTTCCGAAAAACTCATTGGTACGAGCCAGGATTTGAACCCGCGACCTCCGGATTGAAAGTCGGACGTCATATCCACTCGGCCACCACCGCTTTCAATCAATATTTAATAAAGTATATTCAGAATCGTTCCGCTGCTAAATATTATTGAGTTGCAATATCTATAGACAGCGAGGAAAGTCGGTTTTAAAATCTTTTTCTGAAAGCCTATGATAGCTGCCTACGATGGTGTAAGTTTGAAAGCGTCTTAATGTCTAGAAGTTCGTCAAAAGTAGTGATGTGTGTCAAGAAGCTTTCGGCCGCTGACGCGGCCAATGGATATTTTTCGGGAGACAGATTTTAAAAGTGATATGATTGGGTTTCTAAAGCTTTGACAAAAGCTCTCGATTTATGGTTTTCATTATTGTAATTATTGCTTTCCTTAATCTAGAAATATATTAACATTTAAAAAATATTTTCTAAATTGTTCCGCCGCTAACTATTTTTCAGTTGCAATATCTTAAGACAGCGAGGCAAGTCGGTTTTGAAAGTTTTTTCAGAATGCTCATGATAGCTGCCTACGTTAGAGTAAGTTTGAATGCGTCTTAATGTCTAGAAGTTTGTCAAAAGCAGTGATTTGTGTCAGGAAGATTTCGGCCGCTGACTAGGCCAAGGGATATTTTTCGGGAAAGAAATTTTAAAAGTGATATAATTGGGTTTCGTTAGCTTTGACTAAAGCTCTGGATTTACGGTTTTCTTTGATGTAACAATTACTTTCCATTATCAGGAATTGCTTCAATATTTAAAAAAATATTTTCAGAATCGTTTCGCCGCTATCTATAATTGAGTTGCAATATGTATAGACAGTGAGGAAAGTCGGTTTTGAAAGCTTTTTCTGAAAGCTTATGATAGCTGCCTACGTTGATGTAAGTTTGAAAGCGTCTTAATGTCTAGAAGTTTGTCAAAAGTAGTGATTTGTGTCAAGGAGCTTTCGGCCGCTTACGCGGCCAATGGATATTTTTCGGAAAACATATTTTAAAAGTGATATGATTGGGTTTCGAAAGCTTTGACAAAAGCTCTCGATTTACGGTTTACTTTAATGTAATTATTACTTACCATAACCTAAAAATATATATCAACGTTTAAAAAAATATTTTCAGAATTGTTCCGCCGCTAACTATTTTTGAGTTGCAATATCTATACTTAGCGAAAAAAGTCGTTTCTGAAAGCTTTTTCTGAAAGTCCATGATAGCGGCCTACGTTAGTGTAAATTTATAAAGTTCTTAATGTCTAGACGTTCGTCAAAAGTAGTGATTTGTGTCAGGAAAACCTCGGCCGCTGACTCGGCCAATAGATATTTTTCGGGAAACGAATTTTAAAAGCGATTTTTATGGATTTCAAAAGTTTCGAAAAAAGCTCTTGATTAACTGTTTTCATTGTTGTAATAATTACTTTCCATAATCTAGAATTATATCAACATTAAAAATATATTTTTAGAATCGTTCCGCCGCTAACTATTATAATAGTTGCAATATCTATAGACAGCGAGGAAAGTCGGTTTTGAAAGCTTTTTCTGAAAGTCCATGATTGCTGCCTACGTTGGTGTAAATTTATAAACTTCTTAATGTCTAGACGTTCGTCAAAAGTAGTGATTTGTGTCAAGAAGATTTCGGCCGCTGAATCGGCCAATGGATATTTTTCGGGAAACAAATTTTAAAAGTGATTTAATTGGGTTTCGAAAGCTTTGACGAAAGCTCTTGATTTACGGTTTTCTTTATTGTAATAATTACTTTCCATAATCTGGAATTCTATCAAAATAAAAAATATATATTTTCAGAATCGTTCCGCCGCTAACTATTATAATAGTTGCAATATCTATAGACAGCGAGGAAAGTCGGTTTTTAAAGGTTTTTCTGAAAGCCTATGATATCTGCCTACGTTGGTGTAAGTTTGAAAGCGTCTTAATGTCTAAAAGTTCGTCAAAAGTAGTGATTTGGGTCAAGAAGCTTTCGGCCGCTGACTCGGCCAATGGATATTTTTCAGGAAACAAATTTTAAAAATGATATAATTGGGTTTCGAAAGCTTTGACTAAAGCTCTCGATTTACGGTGTTCTTTAATGTAATTATTACTTTCCATAATCTAGAAATATATCAAAATTAAAAAAAAATATTTTCAGAATCGTTCCGCCGCTAACTATTTTTGAGTTGCAATATCTATAGATAGCGAGGAAAGTCGTTTCTGAAAGCTTTTTCTGAAAGTCCATTATTGCGGCCTACGTTAGTGTAAGTTTATAAAGTTCTTAATGTCTAGAAGTTCGTCAAAAATAGTGATTTGTGTCAAGAAGCTTTCGGCCGCTGACTCGGCCAATGGATATTTTTCAGGAAACAAATTTTAAAGGTGATATGATTGGGTTTCGAAAGCTTTGACGAAAGCTCTGGATTTACTGTTTCCATTGATGTAATAATTACTTGCCATAATCTGGCATTGTATCAAAATTTTAAAAAAATATTTTCAGAATTGTTCCGCCGCTAACTATTATTCAGTTGTAATATCTATAGTTAGCGAGGAAAGTCGGTTTTGAAAGCTTTTTCTGAAAGCCTATGATAGCTGCCTACGTTGGTGTAAGTTTGAAAGCGTCTTAATGTCTAGAAGTTCGTCAAAAGTTGTGATTTGTGTCAAGAAGCTTTCGGCTGCTGACGCGGCCAATTGATATTTTTCAGGAAACAAATTTTAAAAGTGATATGATTGGGTTTCGAAAGCTTTGACAAAAGCTCTCGATTTACGGTTTTCATTAATGTAATAATTATTATTCCATAATCTAGAATTATATCAACATTAAAAAAATATTTTCAGAATTGTTCCGCCGCTAACTATTTTTCAGTTGTAATATCTATAGTTAGCGAGGAAAGTCGGTTTTGAAAGCTTTTTCTGAAAGTCCATGATAGCTGCCTACTTTAGTGTAAGTTTATAAACGTCTTAATGTCTACACGTTCCTCAAAAGTAGTGATTTGTGTCAGGAAGATTTCGGCCGCTGACTCGGCCATTGGATATTTTTCGGGAATCGACTTTGAAAAGCGATTTTTTTGGGTTTCGAAAGCTTTAACAAAAGCTCTTAATTAACGGTTTTCATTGTTGTAATTATTACTTTTCATAATCTAGAAATGTGTCAACTTTAAAAAAAAAAAACAGAATTGTTCCGCCGCTTACTATTTTTCAGTTGTAATATCTATAGTTAGCAAGGAAAGTCGGTTTTGAAAGCTTTTTCTGAAAGCCTATGATAGCTGCCTACGTTGGTGTAAGTTTGAAAGCGTCTTAATGTCTAGAAGTTCGTCAAAAGTTGTGATTTGTGTCAAGCAGCTTTCGGCTGCTGACGCGGCCAAAGGACATTTTTCAGGAAACAAATTTTAAAAGTGATATGATTGGGTTTCGAAAGCTTTGACAAAAGCTCTCGATTTACTGTTTTCATTAATGTAATTATTACTTTCCATAATCGAGAAATATATCAACATTTCAAAAAATATTTTCAGAATTGTTCCGCCGCTAACTATTTTTCAGTTGCAATATTTATAGATAGCGAAGAAAGTCGTTTCTGAAAGCTTTTTCTGAAAGTCCATGATAGCGGCCTACGTTGGTGTAAGTTTATAAACTTCTTAATGTCTGGACGTTCCTCAAAAGTAGTGATTTGTGTCAAGAAGATTTCAGCCGCTGACTCGGCCAATGGATATTTTTCGGGAAACGACTTTGAAAAGCGATTTTTTTGGGTTTCGAAAGCTTTGACGAAAGCTCTTGATTTACGGTTTTCATTAATGTAATAATTACTTTGCATAATCTAGAATTGTGTCAATATTTAATTAAATATTTTAAGAATCGTTCCGCCGCTAACTATTATTGAGTTGCAATATCTATAGACAGCGAGGAAAGTCGGTTTTTAAAGATTTTTCTGAAAGCCTATGATATCTGGCTACGTTGGTGTAAGTTTCAAAGCTTCTTAATGTCTAGAAATTCGTCAAAAGTAGTGATTTGTGTCAAGAAGCTTTTGGCCGCTGACTCGGCCAATGGATATTTTTCGGGAATTTTTTTTTTAAAGTGATATAATTGGGTTTCGAAAGCTTTGACGAAAGCTCTGGATTTACGGTTTCCTTTGATATAATAATTACTTGCCATAATCTGGAATTGTATCAAAATTTAAAAAAAAATATATTTTCAGAATCGTTCCGCCGCTAACTATTATTGAGTTGCAATATCTATAGATAGCGAGGAAAGTCGGTTTTGAAAGCTTTTTCTGAAAGCCTATTATAGCTGCCTACGTGGGTGTAAGTTTGAAAGTGTCTTAATGTCTAGAAGTTCGTCAAAAGTAGTGATTTGTGTCAAGCAGCTTTCGGCTGCTGACGCGGCCAATGGACATTTTTCAGGAAACAAATTTTAAAAATGATATGATTGGGTTTCGAAAGCTTTGACTAAAGCTCTCGATTTACTGTGTTCATTAATGTAATTATTACTTTCCATAATCTAGAAATATATCAACATTAAAAAAATATTTTCAGAATCGTTCCGCCGCTAACTATTTTTCAGTTGCAATATTTATAGTTAGCGAAGAAAGTCGTTTCTGAAAGCTTTTTCTGAAAGTCCATGATTGCGGCCTACGTTAGTGTAAATTTATAAACTTCTTAATGTCTAGACGTTCCTCAAAAGTAGTGATTTGTGTCAGGAAGATTTCGGCCGCTGACTCGGGCAATGGATATTTTTCGGGAATCGACTTTGAAAAGCGATTTTTTTGGATTTTAAAAATTTCGACAAAAGCTCTTGATTAACGGTTTTCATTATTGTAATAATTACTTTCCATAATCTAGAATTGTGTCAATATTCAATTAAATATTTTTTAAATCGTTCCGCCGCTAACTATTATAATAGTTGCAATATCTATAGACAGCGAGGAAAGTCGGTTTTTAAAGATTTTTCTGAAAGCCTATGATATCTGGCTACGTTGGTGTAAGTTTGAAAGCGTCTTAATGTCTAGAAGTTCGTCAAAAGTAGTGATTTGTGTCAAGAAGCTTTTGGCCGCTGACTCGGCCAATGGATATTTTTCGGGATTTTTTTTTTTTAAAAGTGATATAATTGGGTTTCGAAAGCTTTGACGAAAGCTCTGGAGTTACGGTTTCCTTTGATCTAATAATTACTTGCCATAATCTGGCATTGTATCAAAATTTAAAAAAAATATATTTTCAGAATCGTTCCGCCGCTAACTATTATTGAGTTGCAATATCTATAGATAGCGAGGAAAGTCGGTTTTGAAAGCTTTTTCTGAAAGCCTATTATAGCTGCCTACGTTGGTGTAAGTTTGAAAGTGTCTTAATGTCTAGAAGTTCGTCAAAAGTAGTGATTTGTGTCAAGCAGCTTTCGGCTGCTGACGCGGCTAATTGATATTTTTCAGGAAACAAATTTTAAAAATGATATGATTGGGTTTCGAAAGCTTTGACTAAAGCTCTCGATTTACTGTTTTCATTAATGTAATAATTATTATTCCATAATCTAGAAATATATCAACATTAAAAAAATATTTTCAGAATCGTTCCGCCGCTAACTATTTTTCAGTTGCAATATTTACAGTTAGCGAAGAAAGTCGTTTCTGAAAGCTTTTTCTGAAAGTCCATGATAGCGGCCTACTTTAGTGTAAATTTATAAACTTCTTAATGTCTAGACGTTCCTCAAAAGTAGTGATTTGTGTGAGGAAGATTTCGGCCGCTGACTCGGCCAATGGATATTTTTCGGGAATCGACTTTGAAAAGCGATTTTTTTGGATTTTATAAATTTCGACAAAATCTCTTGATTAACGGTTTTCATTGTTGTAATAATAACTTTTCATAATCTAGAATTGTGTCAAAATTAAAAAAAAAAAACAGAATTGTTCCCCCGCTTACTATTTTTCAGTTGTAATATCTATAGTTAGCGAGGAAAGTCGGTTGAAAGCTTTTTCTGAAAGCCTATGATAGCTACCTACGTTGGTGTAAGTTTGAAAGCGTCTTAATGTCTAGAAGTTCGTCAAAAGTAGTGATTTGTGTCAAGCAGCTTTCGGCTGCTGACGCGGCCAATGGACATTTTTCAGGAAACAAATTTTAAAAGTGATATAATTGGGTTTCGAAAGCTTTGACTAAAGCTCTCGATTTACTGTGTTCATTAATGTAATTATTACTTTCCATAATCTAGAAATATATCAACATTAAAAAAATATTTTCAGAATCGTTCCGCCGCTAACTATTTTTCAGTTGCAATATTTATAGTTAGCGAAGAAAGTCGTTTCTGAAAGTTTTTTCTGAAAGTCCATGATTGCGGCCTACGTTAGTGTAAATTTATAAACTTCTTAATGTCTAGACGTTCCTCAAAAGTAGTGATTTGTGTCAGGAAGATTTCGGCCGCTGACTCGGGCAATGGATATTTTTCGGGAATCGACTTTGAAAAGCGATTTTTTTGGATTTTAAAAATTTCGACAAAAGCTCTTGATTAACGGTTTTCACTATTGTAATAATTACTTTCCATAATCTAGAATTAAGTCAATATTTAATTAAATATTTTCAGAATCGTTCCGCCGCTAACTATTATAATAGTTGCAATATCTATAGACAGCGAGGAAAGTCGGTTTTTAAAGATTTTTCTGAAAGCCTATGATATCTGGCTACGTTGGTGTAAGTTTGAAAGCGTCTTAATGTCTAGAAGTTCGTCAAAAGTAGTGATTTGTGTCAAGAAGCTTTTGGCCGCTGACTCGGCCAATGGATATTTTTCGGGATTTTTTTTTTAAAAGTGATATAATTGGGTTTCGAAAGCTTTGACGAAAGCTCTGGATTTACGGTTTCCTTTGATATAATAATTACTTGCCATAATCTGGAATTGTATCAAAATTAAAAAAATATATATTTTCAGAATCGTTCCGCCGCTAACTATTATTGAGTTGCAATATCTATAGATAGCGAGGAAAGTCGGTTTTGAAAGCTTTTTCTGAAAGCCTATTATAGCTGCCTACGTTGGTGTAAGTTTGAAAGTGTCTTAATGTCTAGAAGTTCGTCAAAAGTAGTGATTTGTGTCAAGCAACTTTCGGCTGCTGACGCGGCCAATGGACATTTTTCAGGAAACAAATTTTAAAAATGATATGATTGGGTTTCGAAAGCTTTGACTAAAGCTCTCGATTTACTGTGTTCATTAATGTTATTATTACTTTCCATAATCTAGAAATATATCAACATTAAAAAAATATTTTAAGAATCGTTCCGCCGCTAACTATTTTTCAGTTGCAATATTTATAGTTGGCGAAGAAAGTCGTTTCTGAAAGCTTTTTCTGAAAGTCCATGATTGCGGCCTACGTTAGTGTAAATTTATAAACTTCTTAATGTCTAGACGTTCGTCAAAACTAGTGATTTGTGTAAAGAAGATTTCGGCCGCTGACTCGGCCAATGGATATTTTTCGGGAATCGAATTTGAAAAGCGATATAATTGGATTTTAAAAATTTCGACAAAAGCTCTTGATTTACGGTTTTCTTTATTGTAATAATTACTTGCCATAATATGGAATTGTATCAATATTTAATTAAATATTTTCAGAATCGTTCCGCCGCTAACTATTATTGAGTTGCAATATCTATAGACAGCGAGGAAAGTCGGTTTGTAAAGATTTTTCTGAAAGCCTATTATATCTGCCTACGTTGGTGTAAGTTTGAAAGCGTCTTAATGTCTAGAAGTTCGTCAAAAGTAGTGATTTGTGTCAAGCAGCTTTCGGCTGCTGACGCGGCCAATGGACATTTTTCAGGAATTTTTTTTTAAAAGTGATATGATTGGGTTTCGAAAGCTTTGACGAAAGCTCTCGATTTACGGTTTCCTTTGATATAATAATTACTTTCCATAATCTAGAATTGTATCAAAATTAAAAAAAAATATATTTTCAGAATCGTTCCGCCGCTATCTATAATTGAGTTGCAATATCTATAGATAGTGAGGAAAGTCGGTTTTGAAAGCTTTTTCTGAAAGCCTATGATAGCTGCCTACGTTGGTGTAAGTTTGAAAGCGTCTTAATGTCTAGAAGTTTGTCAAAAGTAGTGATTTGTGTCAAGGAGCTTTCGGCCGCTTACGCGGCCAATGGACATTTTTCAGGAAACAAATTTTAAAAGTGATATGATTGGGTTTCGAAAGCTTTGACTAAAGCTCTCGATTTACGGTTTACATTAATGTAATTATTACTTACCATAACCTAAAAATATATATCAACGTTTAAAAAAATATTTTCAGAATGGTTCCGCCGCTAACTATTTTTCAGTTGCAATATCTATAGTTAGCGAAAAAAGTCGTTTCTGAAAGCTTTTTCTGAAAGTCCATGATAGCGGCCTACGTTAGTGTAAATTTATAAACTTCTTAATGTCTAGACGTTCGTCAAAAGTAGTGATTTGTGTCAAGAAGCTTTCGGCCGCTGACTCGGCCAATAGATATTTTTCGGGAAACAAATTTTAAAGGTGATTTAATTGGGTTTCAAAAGCTTTGACGAAAGCTCTGGATTAACGGTTTCCTTTGTTATAATAATTACTTGCCATAATCTGGCATTGTATCAACATTTTAAAAAAATATTTTTAGAATCCCTCCGCCGCTAACTATTATAATAGTTGCAATATCTATAGACAGCGAGGAAAGTCGGTTTTGAAAGCTTTTTCTGAAAGCCTATGATAGCTGCCTACGTTGGTGTAAGTTTGAGAGCGTCTTAATGTCTAGAAGTTCGTCAAAAGTAGTGAATTGTGTAAAGCAGCTTTCGGCTGCTGACGCGGCTAATGGACATTTTTCAGGAAACAAATTTTAAAAGTGATATAATTGGGTTTCGAAAGCTTTGACGAAAGCTCTGGATTTACTGTTTTCATTAATGTAATAATTACTTTCCATAATCTAGAATTATATCAACATTAAAAAATATATTTTCAGAATCGTTCCGCCGCTAACTATTATAATAGTTGCAATATCTATAGACAGCGAGGAAAGTCGGTTTTTAAAGATTTTTCTGAAAGCCTATTATATCTGCCTACGTTGGTGTAAGTTTGAAAGCGTCTTAATGTCTAGAAGTTCGTCAAAAGTAGTGATTTGTGTCAAGAAGCTTTCGGCTGCTGACGCGGCCAATGGATATTTTTCAGGAAACAAATTTTAAAAGTGATATGATTGGGTTTCGAAAGCTTTGACTAAAGCTCTGGATTTACGGTTTCCTTTGATATAATAATTACTTGCCATAATATGGCATTGTATCAAAATTTTAAAAAAATATTTTCAGAATCGTTCCGCCGCTAACTATTATTGAGTTGCAATATCTATAGACAGCGAGGAAAGTCGGTTTTGAAAGCTTTTTCTGAAAGCCGATTATAGCTGCCTACGTTGGTGTAAGTTTGAAAGTGTCTTAATGTCTAGAAGTTCGTCAAAAGTAGTGATTTGTGTCAAGAAGCTTTCGGCTGCTGACGCGGCCAATGGATATTTTTCAGGAAACAAATTTTAAAAGTGATATGATTGGGTTTCGAAAGCTTTGACTAAAGCTCTGGATTTACTGTTTTCATTAATGTAATAATTATTCTTCCATAATCTAGAATTATATCAACATTAAAAAAATATTTTCAGAATCGTTCCGCCGCTAACTATTATTCAGTTGCAATATTTATAGTTAGCGAAGAAAGTCGGTTTTGAAAGCTTTTTCTGAAAGTCCATGATAGCGGCCTACTTGAGTGTAAGTTTATAAAGTTCTTAATGTCTAGACGTTCGTCAAAAGTAGTGATTTGTGTCAGGAAGATTTCGGCCGCTGACTCGGCCAATGGACATTTTTCGGGAATCGACTTTGAAAAGCGATTTTTTTGGATTTTATAAATTTCGACAAAATCTCTTGATTAACGGTTTTCATTGTTGTAATAATAACTTTTCATAATCTAGAATTGTGTCAACTTTAAAAAAAAAAAAACAGAATTGTTCCCCCGCTTACTATTTTTCAGTTGTAATATCTATAGTTAGCGAGGAAAGTCGGTTTTGAAAGCTTTTTCTGAAAGCCTATGATAGCTGCTAGGGATTGCAATCCGGTCCGGCGGATCCGGTAATCCGGCCGGATCCGGCACTTTTCAAGAGCTACCGGATCCGGTAAAAATCACCGGATCCGGACCGGATCCGGTAAAATAAAAAAAACGCTTAAATACAGCACGCGCTGTGCATTTTAGATGAGGAAAAGGCGACGGGTGAGAAGTATGAAGTTAAACAGAACAAAAAACGAATGTGAAAGTTTGAATTTAGTAAGATATTTTTATATATTTATTATGACGATAAATGGGAACAGAAGAGGATTTCTTCTTCTTTCGTGTTGGTGGCACGATATGACGATTACATAAATACTGCAATAGAAGGAAAAATTAAAGGATGCAGATGCCATAGAAGGCATTTGTAATTTATGCTAAAGAGAAAGTTAATGTTGTGTCATAATGTTGTGATAGGAGATTTATAATAGTAAACAAATGAGCAGGATTAAGTCGGCCGTACTCTACCGACTAGAGTTGGACTCATCAATATGTGTGAATTAATATATGATATATTTAGTTTACTCCGATTATATATATATAATTAAGATAAAATATTGATTCTTTACAATCTCATTCAATCTTATGCAATTTCCTTTATCTCCTGGTACATGCTACTCTACGTGTAGCCAATCCAAGTAACTTTTCTTAGGGAGTCCCTTTCCGCGATGGTTTTCAATCCTACACTCTATTATTTTTCGCATGAGATCGTCGTGTCGTGTTTTGTTCCCTATAATTTGACCAATATACTTTCCTGTAAATTAAAAAAAAAAGATTTTTTTTTTTATCATAGAGTCTGCTACATTCTCGGACAAATAATTAAAGCAAGATGATACTGGAGCACATTTAATATCATTTTGGTTAAAAGTAAAATATCTTCTTTTCTTACTAGAATGGATGTCAACGTTACAAAGAATTCAACCAAAGAACAGTAACAAAAACATGTCCTAACAAAGAGTTCCAATTCCACCCCACATCCCATCATCGGGCTTGGAAACTAATCAAATTGAGCACTTCTGAATGGTTAAATATACCTAATAAATGACCGATTTTATATTTTGTTATTATTAACTGATATAGACATTGTAACACTTTTTAGTCTTTTTACTACCAAGTTCTATTTTATTGTTAAGAAGTTATTTATTAACTTCAAAATTATAGATTTAGGAATACGTATTACGCAAAAAACTAGAAAAATATGTCATTTAATTAACTTTAATATCCCTATACCAAACCGGATCCGGTCCGGCCGGATCCGACCGGATTATGGCCAAAATCCGGCCGGATCCGGCCGGATTGAAAATCAATCCGGTTTGCAATCCCTAATAGCTGCCTACGTTGGTGTAAGTTTGAAAGCGTCTTAATGTCTACAAGTTCGTCAAAAGTAGTGATTTGTGTCAAGAAGCTTTCGGCCGCTAACGTGGCCATTGGATATTTTTTGGGAGATAAATTGTAAATGTGATATGATTGGGTTTCGAAAGCTTTAACAAAAGCTCTTGATTTACGGTTTTCATTAGTGTAATTATTACTTTGCAAAATCTAGAAATATATCAACTTTAAAAAAAATATTTTCTGAATTGTTCCGCCGCTAACTATTTTTCAGGTGTAATATCTATAGTTAGCGAGGAAAGTCGTTTCTGAAAGCTTTTTCTGAAAGCCCATGATAGCGGCTTATGTTGGTGTAAGTTTCTTAGCGTCTTAATGTCTGGAAGCTTATCAAAATCACTGATTTCTGTCAAGAAACTTTCAGCCGCTGACTCGGCCAATGGATATTTTTCGGAAAACAACTTTGTAAAGTGATATGATTGGGTTTCGAAAGCTTTGACGAAAGCTCTCGATTTACGGTTTTCATTAATGTAATTATTACTTTGCAAAATCTAGAAATATATCAACATTTAAAAAAATATTTTCAGAATTGTTCCGCCGCTAATGATTTTTCAGTTGTAATATGTAAAGTTAGCGAGGGAAGTCGGTTTTGCAAGCTTTTTCTGAAAGCCTATGATAGCTGCCTACGTTGGTGTAAGTTTGAAAGCGTCTTAATTTCTACAAGTTCGACAAAAGTAGTGATTTGTGTCAAGAAGCTTTCGGCCGCTAACGTGGCCAATGGATATTTTTCGGGAAATAAATTGTAAAAGTGATATGATTGGGTTTCGAAAGCTTTAACAAAAGCTCTTGATTTACGGTTTTCATTAGTGTAATTATACCTTTGCAAAATCTAGAAATATATCAACATTTAAAAAAATATTTTCAGAATTGTTCCGCCGCTAACTATTTTTCAGTTGTAATATCTGTAGTTAGCGAGGAAAGTCGGTTTTGAAAGCTTTTTCTGAAAGCCTATGATAGCTGCCTACGTTGGTGTAAGTTTGAAAGCGTCTTAATGTCTAGAAGTTCGTCAAAGGTTGTG